>NC_046172.1:87928084-88037975 GCF_011064425.1 Rattus rattus
CTATGCCACTTGAACCTTGACACTTGACTCCTTGGTAAATGTGCACCAGGAAACATGACAGACAGTACAGTACACCTTTTGCTTTATGGCAAGTCTCTAGTGTACCTTGCTCCCAGGAGATGCTCTTGTAGAGATCAGGCACTTCTGGGTGAGAGGTCATGTTGCTCCTGCACCCCAGTTGACTCTGTTTTAAGCTCTATACTTGCCTGTGTCCTGCTGCCCAGCAGTCTCCCACAAGTCTCTTTGGAGAACTGTGAGGCTCCCCCAGGCACCAGCACTTCCACAGGGGTGGCCTGGTCACAGACACCTGCAGCCAAGAAACCCTGGGCAACTGACCTTCCTTTGTTCCTGTCCTTCAAGGAAGGACACACTACTGCTTCTCCTGGAACTGCTCATATTCTATGGGGAACTTACCCCAACACCCAGGTGAGATTCCTCTGTGCCACAGAGTTCCCTGTCTGTCTGTCTTGCTGATGTGCCTGCCCTTCCACTGCTGAACCTCTGGTACCCAGGACAACAAGTGGGTGACCCTGGCCTCTCAGCTCTTTGGTGAAAGTCTCTGGTGGATATGCATTTGCAGGAGAGATCACATGGTACAACTGTACGTCCCAGGTGAGACTTCCTGGTGCTCGGTGTTCTGAGGTGTGACAGGGCTATTGTATCTCCCCTTGAAGGCCAGGCACCTGTGGAACCTTTTGCTCTAAGGTGAGTCTCCCTGATACCTGTAGATCAAAATACCCTCGTGAACGGGTCTTGTGGATGAGTTTTACCTCATTCATACACTCCTATCTGAGCACCCAAATCACATTACACATCTCAGCATCTCACCCCAGGTACTAGGCCTCTGAAATCAGGGCGCCCATGGCACTCAGCAAGGGCCTGCAGGTGGTCTCCCAGTTGCATTGTGTTTGCAAGCTTAATCCTGCAGCCACATCTGCTTGGCTATTGAACTTTTCGGGGAGACTTGGTGCACCTTCAGGTCTGGGTGGTGATGTCTGGTATATGCAGACTTCATAATGGGGAACCTTCCTGTTGGTGACTCTCAGATAAATTCCCATGCTGCAGCTGAATACACACTGAGAGACTTTGCTGGTGCAAATGCAGTTCTCTCTGTTATACCTGCTTTTCAGAGAATGGGCCATCTGGGGAGACCTCCAGTTCCTGTCATACATCATACAGGACCTGCTTTTTCCCTAAGAGAGTCTTTCTAAGCTGCTTCAGACCAATTGGGATTCTCAAACATGCAATCATTTCCAGATGTGACTCTGTGGGTTGCATGCAATCATCGAGTGCAAGGGCATTTGCACTATCAGCTGAGTCTCCTGTTGCACCGTTCCTCCAGATGAAACTTCCTGTTGGACTGGCAGGCATAGATGGGGAGTAACTGATGCACCTGAGTTCTCAATTCAGGACTGTGGTGGTTTGAATATGCTTGGCCCAGGGAGGGCACTGTTAGGAGGTGTGGCTTTGTTGAATAGGAGTGGCCTTGTTGAGGGAGTGTGTCACCCCATAGGCTGGCTGGATCCCCCCGCCCAGACTCCTGCCCAGTGTGGAATGAGAGCCTCCTCCTGTCTGCCTGAAGAAGACAGTGAGTCCCATTCTGCTGCCTTGGATTAGGATGTAGAACTCTTGGCCTCCATCACCATGTCTGCCTGATGCTGCCTTGCTTCCCTGCCATGATGATGATGGACTGAACCCGGAAACTGTAAGCCAGCACCACTTAAATTGTTTTTTAGAACAATTCCCAGCACTAAAACCCTAACTAAGAGAAGTATTCTTGAGCATCTGAATTTCTAAGAAACTCTGTGGTTCAGCTGCACCACAAGTGAATGTCCCTGGCAGCTCAAACCCAGAGTGATCACCACTGGTGCATCTGCCCTGCAGCTAGGGCCTGTCCCCTGCACCTGTGCCCCAGCAAGTCAGCCTGAGCACCTGACATGTAATGCAATCATGGTGCTGCATCTGTAGTTGCAGGCGATACTCCTGATATGCCTGCAGGTTCCCATGGGGACTGCTGTCACACATACACATCCAAGCACGCCTGCTGCACCTGCACTTCTGGATGCCACATCCTGATGCATCTTCCTCTGATGTCAGAGCTGGGGCACACCTTGCCCCCCCAGGTGAGGCTCCCCTATGGATACGTATTCACCGTCAGAGTGCTACAACCTCCAGCCTTGGTCTCTAATCCTGCATTTCTGGTTGAGCTGCTTTCCTGCCCTGGGAGTCTTTATGTCCATTCTGAAGGCAGCTGGGACTGTCTTCTGCAGGCAGCAGGGGGGACTCTTCAATGCTGAGCAGAGACAGAGCACTAGGAAACCTTAAAATCCACCTACATGGATTCATTCTTATTCCAACAAGGCCACGCCCCAATAGTTGCCCTGTTCCCTAACTAAGTACATGATTGTTTTGCCTGCAGCTCTACCTGAGTTTCTCCCTGAACCTGAACTCCACTTACACTCTCTGGGAAAGATGAGCCACCACAGGAACAACTATCATGGATACAAACAAAGCCAGTCACCATTGCTTCCTCTTTAAGTTTTAATTATCCCGAGGTGCAGTTAAATTATTAGGGATGGTTTGCATGCTGCTTGGCCCAGGGAGTGGCACTATTAGAAGGTGTGGCCTTGTTGAAGTGTGTCACTGTCAGGGGTGGGCTTGGGAGACCCTCCTCCTAGCTGCCTGAGGATGCCCAATCTCTTCTTGACTTGTTTCAGATGAAAATGTAGAACTCTCAGCTCCTCCTGCACCATGCCTGCCCGGATACTGCCGTGCTCCCACCTTGAGGATAATGGACTGAGCCTCTGAACCTGTAAACCAGCCCCAATTAAATGGTGTCCTTATAAGAGTTGCCTTGGTCATGGTGTCTGTTCACAGCAGTAAACCCCTGACTAAGACAATTACTGTGTTATTCCGTTTCGCCTTCATCTATTCCAATTCTCATGGGTCGTTTCCTTGTTGAGATCCAAGTTTCTATTTGATATCCCTTCTGACTAGAGAACTTTTCCTGATACTCTTGAAGAGAACCTTTTCTGATTTTCTAGTTTGACTTTTGGTGCTGTGATGAGACACTGATCAAAACCAGCCTAGGGAGGAAAGTGTCCATTTTATCCTGTGTGCCCAGTTCACAATTCTTCATGGAGGGAGGGCGGAGCAGGACTCAAGGCAGGAGTCTGCCAGTAGGAAGTAAAGCAGACAGTACGGGGAAGACTGCTCACCAGTTGCCGGATTGCTTCTCCAGTCTGCTACATGTCTGATGCAGTGCAGAACCCCCAGCCCAGGGGTGGAACCATTCGCAGTGGACAGGATCCTTCCCACCAATCAGCAATCAAGATCATTTCTCACAGACATGGCCACAGGGCAATCTGATATGTGCACTCCCACAGAGAGTCACTCTCACATGACTGGACTAGGTTAGATCTACAGCTGTACCTGAGTAGAGCACCTAATAAAGAATTCTCCCAACTTTTGCTTGAGAAAGAGTCTCATTCTCCACTATATGTATAAAGGAAATTTGTGTGTACCTGTTTATGCATAATTGTATATTTTATTTATATAACTTTTTGCCTGCATTTGACTAGAATTTACTGGAGATTCTTATCATGGAAAAGATTTTAGGCACAATTGCAAGATTTTAGAAGGCCTAGCTACCGTCCTCTATCGGAATTCAGGCCATGTAGTTCTGTAGTTCTCTCTCTCTCTCTCTCTCTCTCCTCTCCTCTCTCTCTCCTCCCTCCCCTCCCCCCCCTCCTTTTCCTTGCCTCCTTTCCTCCCTCAGAGAGTTAATAATGAAACATGCTCTGTTTTGTAACCTCTCCCTTATATGTGCGTCTGCAAAATGTATTTCTGTTAAAGATTCTAAATGATGGCCAGGAAACATGACAAGGCTGTTGTGTTCTTTAACTCACACATCTATGGCTGCCTGCACAAGCTACAGCTGGTCAGCATCTCTTCAGTCCCACCACTGGGGGAGGAGCTATTAGCCGTTGTTGATGGTTGCTATGGAAGCAGAGTTCAGGATATAGCCACTGGTAAGTAGCCTATGCTCTGGGGATACTCTCAACCCACTGGAATTTACTTAGCACTAATAGGACTCAATGGATGAGAGAGAGAGAGAGAGAGAGAGAGAGAGAGAGAGAGAGAGAGAGAGAAGATTTGGATGGGGTGGAGGCAGTGTCACTGGAAGGGGTCTAAGAAGGGAATAAAATGTAGATATTATCAAATGCAATGTTTGAAAATCTCAAATAATAAAAGTTTGAGGATAGTGTCCCTTCACTGTATACTTAAATAATCCCAAACCCAGCCCTCTGAGACCTAGGGCAAGAGGATTGTGTGTTGAGGCCATCTTGGGCTACATAATGAAACTCTATCTTAGAATAAAGAATACACACACACACACACACACACACACACACACACACACACACACACACACACCTGCATTCCTGGTAGTTTTTCTCTCCACCTCCAGGACTGCATGGTGAACACAGTGCTCTAGGACATTTCCGCTAGGCTTCTGAGCCCACTCCCAAGAATCTTTAATTCTCCTCATTCCCCCCTGTTTCAAATGGAGGGATCTGTAATACTCTTCACCTATTAAGTCCTGTAGCACTTTCTTTTTCCTTTGTGGGACAGGTGGACAACCCTTGGGCAGTGAGCCACCACTTCATCACTAGCCACCCACCAGCCTCTGTGTTTCTTGGATTTGCAGTGTGATCGGCAGCACATGAAGATACCTTGAACTTTCCGGTGGAATTCTCATTGTGTTCCTCTTAGGATATTATATGCATGTGTCTGCTGACAGTCTCTGTCCACCCATGCACTCTGGCATCCAGTTTGCTGGGTTTTGTACCAAATCTAGTGGTAGCTGTTTCTCCTCTGTGATTCTCTTGGGTCCCACATCTCTAGTGTGTATCTGTTGACAGACAGATACCTTCCACTAGTCTGTGTCACACTTTACTGCATCTCTACATGTGAAATTTTTCTGACTAGAGGCAATGGCTGCTGCTCTGTGCGGTGCAGAATTTGAATTGTGCCAAGGCTGCTGAAGGAGGTTGGCTCTCCACAGGTCCAGTTTTAGGCCTGGTTGGCACGCATATGTGGTGTCCCTTGCTCTGGATGTTAGAGATCTCCTCTTCATGCCTATCTTCTGGTTGAGTGCCCACAACTTCCAGAGGGGCAGGCAATTCTCAGCACTGAGGGACATCAGGGATGTTCTCTGGAGAACCCACCATGGCTTCCATTATGCACAGAGAGCTTGAAGGTCTCAAGGCATTGTATACTTTGTTTATCCTCACTGTGTGCAGCCTCACTGATTCTCTGCCCCCACAGTATCCAGCTCCCCCAGTCACCCAACACACCCAGGGGAGACCCTCCCTTGCTCCATCTGGTGGGATTGCAACTCTTGCATGCAGTAACAGAGGAGCATGAATGGCTCTGGGATAATCCCATGCTTCTTGCCAACTGCTACCTGCAATGTACTTCCTGAGTCTGTCTGTTACTAACAGCTCGTCTTGGTAGGGACTGCCATTGTCTGTGACCTCACAGCAGAAGTCACAAATTAAGTGTGCGTTTTCTCTTTCACAGAAGGTTCTGTTTGCTACGCCTGGCTCTGCTGCTTGCACTTAGTTCTTTGAATTCTTTCAATTATAGGATAACTGTACCATCCCCCTCTCCTCTCTCCATCCACCTCTGCTCTCCCTAAAAAGTGATAGCCTCTTACCTGCTGGGTGTTTTTAGTGTGGCCACGGGTGTAGCTTCCCTGGCATGGACAGAAGGCCCAATCTTGCACAGACCTTCCTGGTATCCTAACCAATTTCCCGCCCCCTCTCGCACTGTGGTTTCTGTGCCTAATGTGTTGTGTGTGTATGTATCAGTTCGGCCTGGGCACCCACAATCAGTTTTTCTCTGTATTTTGGCCATTATGGCTTACAGAAATGGTCTCTGTGTGAAAGAAGAAAGAAGCTTCATTTTTAAATTACTTCAGGTTTTGTTTTGTGTTTTATGTGTCTGGGTGTTATGCCTGTATCCGTCTGTGTACTGTGTGCATGGGCATGCAGTTCCCTAACTTGCCAGCAGAGGGAGGCAGATCCCCTATTGCTGCAACTGCACAGAGTTGTTGGCCAACACATGGGAGCTCAGGAATTGGATGAACACGGATCTTCTGGAAGAGCTGCAGTGCCTGAACTGCTGGGCCATCTCTTTAGGTGCCATCACCTGAGCTTTGCAGGATTTACTTAATGAGTAGTGACTCGGCACTTGTCTGTGGCTATAAGCATTTGAAAAGCAGTGAGGGATTAACTGGTCCAAGACAGTGCTTGTAGTGTGTTCTCCTGTATGACGCATGACCTCAGTAGACACACATTGTTGACTAGGTCTATGGTACCAGATAGGATTTGTCTCCTATTGATCAAGCCATAGGTCTAATTGTTGCTTCTCCCCACGATTTAACTGACACTACTGCACAATTAGGAAAATGCTGGTCGTTGTTAAGATTCATAGGCCCCGAGGCTGGGTGGAACTATCCGTGGCTTTCCTCACATGGCTGTGTGCATAGCACCATCTGATACTGTGTAAGCTAGACCCAAAGGAGGATGGACGGATGCTTTTAGTCAGACCTGGCTTGAGTCCTCCCAGTCCTATGTCCAAAGAGTCCGGTGTCCTCAACAATACGGACTTTGTTCAAATTCCAGGAGGCAAACGAGGGCAATGATAGTAAACCACATAGTTTGTGGCAGTTCTCTGGACTCCCCTGAGCAAAATATCATGCCTGGTATTGTGCATTAATTCTTTATCAGTCTACGGCCCTTGGATGATGTATCATCATCCCACTTGGCAAATTTTATTTTTAATAGACGTGTGTAATTTTATATAAATATAAAACAATAGGTTCACAGTGGATAATATCACACATGTTCATTATTGCTTTTATGTCTGCTCCCCCTGTAAGCCCACCCATTTTCTCCCAGTTTCCTCTTCATGGTTTCTATGGTTACCCCCAGGATATGAACTCACGTCCAAGCTCTAGAGTTAGGAACCCCTAGAGGAGTGGGAACCTGTGGGCATTTGTGTTTCTACGTCTGGGTGAGCTTCACCCAGGGCCTTTTTCTAGTTCAGACCATTTGGCACACCATTCATGAATTCATTTTTCTTTCCAGTTGAACAGTAGACAGCACTAGTGCAATGCCCAATTATCATCATCCCTGGAGCTGCTAAAGAACCTTCACGCTGTTAGCAGGCCCTCAGATATTGTGAATAAAGTGCTTAGGAACACGGCTGAGGAAATATCTGTGTGAGGGAGGCTGACGCTTTGGGCACGTGCCTGCCAAGGAGCGGAATGGCTGGGGCAAGCTTCACGCGGTGTATTTCTTTGTCGGTTGCTGAGAATTCTGAAACGACACCTCCTAGCGGGCACAAACACGAAGGAACGGGCGAGCTGCTGCCTGGTGTTTTAGGATGATTGCACCAGTGACGCCTTTTACATGGCTGACTCTCAGTTGAAACCAGCTGGGGCCTGACACAGTGGAGACAGAGACATTGGTGTTGCTGCTAGTGACACTGGTGGAAATACTCTTGGTCTCATGTCCTTCCCATTTCTGCAAAGTCATGATCCTCCTGCCTCCGTTTTCAAAGTGTTGGGATTACATCTCCACCTCAGGAAAAGGTGAGAGGGTCGGGCGGAAGGAACACTTCCCATCCCATGCCCTTCGGTTACCTTTTGTACACTCTGCAGTTTGGTTATATCTTGAACACTCCCTGTAGACGATTACTGTCTGTCTTGCCATTCGTGCCTGTGCTATCTGTCTGAGTAGGAGGACAGTCCTGCAGCGTAGGCAGAGTGAGCTGACGGGTAGAAGGGACTGCCTGGTAAGAATGCCACTTTCCAGCAGCTGGAACACGTGTATTTGTCTTCCCAGTCACTGGGCTTGGCCTGATTGACACAGTACAGGCCACCTGCTTTTCCATGTTTCTCTTTCTGACACTTGGCTACTTGTCCGTTCCTTTTGCCTAGCCCTTTCCTCTGACTGAAGGTCACACTGTCACCCAAGCTAGCTAGCAACTCTTGATCTTCCTGCCTTTCTTGGATTTTCAAGTGTTGCTATTATAGGCTTCGATCACCACAGCCCTCTGTCAGATTTGTATCGGGCTCACAGGAAGAGCAGCCTTGGTGCTGTGCACAATACACATTCTCTCCTTGCCTGTCTGCTATCTTGGCTTTTTAATTTCCTTTCTGCCACTTCCTCGGACTTCTGTGTATGAATACAAATTGTTATTACTCCCACCCGTTCCCTTCATGGGCTCTGGTTTCTCTGCCACATACAGAGACCTTTTCCCTCTTAGCTCGTTAGGGACTTCCCCCATTACAAATTCTCAACTCAGTGTGTAGTTTCATTTGCTATGAACACCTGTGACCTGTTGCTCTTCGTTTTGGGATATACCACAGAATTCTGATCCATTTTTCTCCTTCAAACATCTATGCAGTTTTCCCACGGTATTGGCCTTAACCTGCACCTGGGACTCCTGGGAAAGCAGGAGAGGTTATGCTACCCCTACCCTGTGTTCTGCAACGAGCTGACGACAAAGACTCTCCCCATGTGACTTACAGCACAGTGTCAGCCCCTGTCTCCTGACACAATGCTACACTAAACCCTGCAGGTATTTGTACTTAGATTCTCTGAAGAATTGCTGCAGCTCTCCTTCCCACTAAGTCGTCAGACAAATATGCCTGCGGGCTGAACTCTGAACCATCTCTCCTTCCAGGCCCAGAGAAGGGGCTCCCTGGACCCCGAGAGCAGCACCCCAAGCCACCTGAGAAGAGGCTTCCAGAGGGAGGCATTTCCTTCTTCCATACTGTCCTGAGATCCCTGTCGCCAGTGTCCCCACACGGTTCCTTTAACTACCCTCACTCCTGTCTATAACAGGAAAACTGCCTACAGCTGTGAAGCCCGGGAACTCGGGGTCACAGCACTGACTGGCCTAGGCCACTGACCTACCTTCTGCAAGACCCTCCTATGACAATGGACCTCTCCTGCTACAGTGGTCCCCTCCACACTTCAGCATCTCTTCCCACTTCCTTAGTTGCCTCTCCAATAAGCAGCCACCTGCCCCACTACAACAATTCCTCCTGGTTCCTTTTCCCGTAACCTCTAAAATGGATTCTCCTGTTGTAGTCCAGATAGCTTTAGTTGACAGCAGTGCCCTTTATTCAAGTCCTTCTCTCCCCAGGAACCCGAGATGCCCCACAGTTTGTGTACAATTATCATGCACCAGACTTTGTCCTCCTGTCAGCTTCTCTCAAGGCCAATATCGCTTATGTACAGCATGTGTCCACAGCAGTACCACCCTCGACCCTTCTCTGCAGCAGGGGTTTCTAGTACATTCTTTTGTTTCTCCAAACCAGAAGTAGCTTGTCCTTAAAACTCTATCGCGAGTGAAGTTATGATTGAGCGGAAGGTGTATGCTGATTTGTGGACCATTTATACTTTGTTACTTGTGCGTGTATTCGGAAGGTAGAATGGTGTTTTAGTTGTTCAAAGTTTGTGACTATCTCCTCTTAATAGTTTTCCTCTGTTAAAGAGTTTTCTAGAAGGCCACTGTTTGGGAGTGAAGCTCTGTAGAAGGCCCTAGGAAGACACCTGACTCCACTGTGCCTGGGAAGGTCTGCTGTGACCTCCTTCCTCCCTCAAGCGGAGGCTCCAAACTTGAGGGTCTCTGGCAGCTACAGCTGCACCTCCCATCAGACAACAAGGAAGGGGTAGCTGACCACCTGCTCCCTAACTGCTCCCCAGGAACTTGAGATGGTTCTCTAAGGAAAAGGGGCCAGTGTTTGCTCACTCTCTGTCCTTGGGGGATTTCAATCAACGCTGAGAGTTGGCCATGGCTTTGAAATGAGAGCTTCCTTGCTGATCATCGAGCAGTTTTGTGACTTCATCCGGGAAGCCTGGGCAAGCATACAGATGTGCTCTGAGGAACTGGCTCTTGAGCATGGGCCTGCAGATCCTCAGTGAGTCATTGTTGGGCTATCTGCAGGGCTTTGGGATTCTGGGTCATGGGGACTAAAACAGCTTTGCTCTCAATGTTCTCCAGAATTCCAGTGGGGTGTGGTTAGTGTAACCATTTCCCCTGGTGGTGGGCAAGCTCTAGGGAGGTGGCTGGGCTATGTGTGAAGCCTGACCATGTGTATGTTCTTTCCCAGCCCCTTTGCAGACCAAGCCTCCTGTGGCAGGAGTCCTTGCCAGAAAAGCTCAAGCTCAAATGGGATTCAAAGAACTTTTCCAGGTCCCACTTGAAGGATTTTTAATCTAAATTTTCAGTGATTAAATTTGTTGCTTGATTGTTTCATTCAGGTCCATAGTATATTGTGTTTACTCTCACCCCTTGCCCTATCTTATCTCCACAGTCCCTTTCATCCCCCTTCCTCCTTACAGGTCTCCTTCCCCCCATCATGCATGACCTTTTGTTTCGTGACCAAACCTCTGATTTTGACCAGAACTCTCTGTGGTCACTAAGACCCACACTGAGATACCATTAATACCCAGCGGCTCATCTTCTGGTACACAAACGCAAGCACCGAAAGTGCCCTGTCTTGGAATCTTAGGGGCTAACCAAAGTTCACCAGTGAGGATGGCGCCCCCTTGAGCAGTTCCTCATTCTACGCCTTGCTGTTGACAGGCCCAGCTTTGTACAGGACCAGTGAAGGCAACCACAGCTGCTGTGAGTGAGATCATGTTCAAAATGGCTGTGTGATGGCCTGAAGATAACATTTCACATCCCTGACATTCTTTCCTCTCCCTCTGCAGCGTTCTGTAAGCCTTAGGGGGCTGAGGTAAAAGTGATTTGTGAACCACTTCACAGAAGGAAAAACATGCCTGGTACTTTAAACAGAGTCTTAAACACAGTTTAAAAAACCCAGGGCAAAACACCCATATGCATAAGAGTTTTGCAATCACACATGGCACACACACACACACACACACACACACACACACACACACACACACTTATCATGGATTAAGGTGAATGACATCCAGCAGTCATTCTTAGATTATAAGAAGATGTCTCAGGTTCTCAGCTTCTCGCCCAATAGGATGCAGAGGAGGAGAAAAAGATCAGTTATGTTGCCATTGCAGGATCTGCGGAGTTCCTACATCCCATATTGAGTGGGAATTTTCAGGGTAATTGAGCTGTTGTGTGTTAGGGCCTGGTTCAGCTATGAGAGCTTCCTGGAGGTGGCAGGGAGGATGGAAATTGCTTGATGTCTTGGGCAGTGCTGATTGTCATCGTAACAGACTCTAGAATCACTTGGGAGATGGTCCCATAACCATGCCTGTATGGGATGATCTTGGTTACATTAATTCATGTAGAAAGATCCATCTTAATTGTAGGCATCACCCTCAGAACCTTGCCTTTTGTTCCTGCCCTGACTTCCTTGGATTATGAAGTACAAGTTATAAGATGAAAATAACCAATCCTCTATGCTTTGCTTTTGGTCATAGTGTTGTGTCACCACAAAAAAAAAAAAATCCAAACTAAGACATCAAATTTGCCACATGTTTCTTGGCTTCAGCTGTTTTCTATAACAATGGTTCAAGGATCCATACCCCCAATCTCCCATATTCCATGTGTGACTCTGTCACATTTTGCTGCTCCCTCATGATAGAGTCTTATCTCCTTGGATCACAATTGCATCTTGTATTACTTTTCACTTGCTGTAATAAATACCATGACCAAAAGCAACTTCAGGAAGAAAGTGTTTATTTTGGCATAGAGTTCCAGAAGGATAGAGTCTGTCAAGTTATGGAAGGCGTGGCACGGTGCCAAAGTAGTAAACTGGTTGATCACATTATTTGTGTGACAGTCAAAGACACCCTGGTTCCCAGTTGAGGAGGTTTGAACTCTGGAGACCCTGAAAGGGATGGTGGGTGTTTCGCCTGATTCCCAGGAAACCAGGCTGGTCACTAGCCTGAAGCCCTCCATAGATTTGTGACCATCAAACATGTAAGGGCAACTCCCCAAGCCCCTTCACTGGAGTAGGACTTGACAACAGGTCACATAGGCTCAAGACAGATAATGAGGTACCTAAAGGCCTGGAGACTTGTCCTTTCCAGACACTCCTTCCTGCAAAAGGTGTTTGATCTCAGGCCCACGCTGAGAAGTTTTCCTCATCCACCTTCCGCCATGACAATAAATGCCTTGAAACCATGGACTGCCTCTTTTCATGGGACCCGCCAATTGGCATGGCTGTGATGGGTGGGGGCACTCTGGAGAGGCACAGCCCCACTGACTTCATCCCAAGATTGCTTCTCACTGCTGGTATGTCTTTCCTTGCAACTATTACATAGCCTAGTGATTCCTGACCATCAGCCCCTCCTACTGGGCAGATTTCCTGCAGATCAATATGAAGATGTACTTTCATGTAGTAATGTTGTATAGACGAATTGATGCCGTAATTCCTGATGACAATTTATAGAATTCCTAAATTGACACAAGTAATCTCAAGCTCCCTGTAGAATAATATATGCAAGTACAGAAAATCAATGATGCACTAGTCCATCCATATAAGATTTCAAAGTAATAAGACACAAGGCAGATGATTTGTCTCTTGTTAAAACTTTGCTAACTTATGATATACAATTATTACTTTAAACATAATGAATGTATGGGGCTAGAGAAAAATAGTAAATACTTAGTTAGATACTACTCTTAATGGAAAGACATGGAAAGAATTCTGCTGTAACTTCTTAAGCCTTATCAACCTGTGACATAAAACTATTGCCCTAAACTTACTATTAACTTATAGAACATAAAAATGCTTTAAAATCCATGTGATCAATTATCCTGCCTATGTGATCAATTATCCTGAGAAGGTATAAAAACTAAGAACAACAACACAATGGTGATGTAGACATTTTCTGCTTAGTCCAGTACATGTATCTCTGTGTTTTCCTTTCCTTTCCTTTCCCTTTTTTTTCTGACTCATGAAGAGTTAAGGGACTCACAGCCTCTTGCCTGGCTAGCAAGGGGTTCCTAAGTCAAAGAAAAAAGAACCTAAGTAACTTAGACTCAGAAAGTCAAACAGCATGTTTTCTTGCATCTATCTATCTGTCTGTCTGTCTATCGTGTCTGGACAGCAGTTTCACCTACTGCTCCTTCGAGTCATTTCCCCCACCTTCCCTCTACTTCCCATCTCTTCTATCATATTGGGAACCATGGCAGCATGCAGACAGACATTCTGCTGGAGAAGTAGCCTAGAGTTCTACATCCAGAACCACAGGCAGCAGGAAGACAGAGAGAAACTGGATGGGGCTTGGGTTCTTGAAACCTCAAAGTCCACCACCAGTGACACACTTCCTCCTAGAACACATCTACTTCAAAAACGCCACACTTTCTAATTTCCCCCCAAGTAGTACCACTCCCTGATGACTAAGCATTCAAACAAATGAGCCTATGGGGAACATTCTTATTCAAACTGCTACAATATCCATAGAAGCAAGTCCTGTGAATCTGCTTCAGGATGCCCAGGAATGAATTGTGAAAGTGGATGTGTGTGGAGTGGAGCTGGCAGTGGTGCAAGGTGGGAGCTTTCAGTCCTGGCCCCTCTGGCTCGTGGCTACTACAGGCAAAGAAGAATCAGGGCACAATGTGCAAAGTAACTTTATTATGAAGACAAAAGGCACGCCTCAAGGAGAAATACACAGCGCAAGTTACCTGGGTTGCAGGTGGTCTATGTTGCATGGTCTACATGTTAACTTTGGTCTTGTGGTCAGCCAGGCTTACAGATGGGGTCATAGGCAAGAGACAGAGAAGCAAGAGTGTGGACAAAAGGAAGATGATGTCCAGCAGTGTGTTTTTAAGTCATTTGTTTGAAGAATTCCTTTGGGATCTTACTCTTGGTCTGGAACAAAGGAGTTAGGATGTCAGATGCACCCAGTGCCCTGAGTTTCATCCCCTGGCCACCTAGACTCCATCTTGCTGAAGGCTTAGAGACAACCCATTTGTTACCCACTTGGTCCCCAGACCTCACCTGGAGCATAGTGAAGACTTCAGCAGCTCTAGTATAGTCCCACTTGTTGTCATCAAGGCACCTGAGGCGAGAAAGGGACAGCTGACCTCCAATACAAATGCCACCACATAATCTATGCTACTCATTATTCTGAGACATGGGTGTCAGATTAGCACCATATTAGTAGTGGGGAAAGACCTGGCAGAACTTAGGAGAATTCAAAGCAGAAACATAAGGATATTGTAATGAGCAGTGAAAAGTATTATATATCCTGCATCCCTTCTAAAAGAGAAGCTCAAGAAAAGAAGGAATTCTCCCCCATAGTTTTAAAATTAAAATGTACGACAGATCTCGGGATGTTTACTATTTCAATGCGCATCTCTCAGTCATTTTCTAGTCTATTCACAAGACTGCCTGCCAATCCCAACTAATTCCAAAAGTGCTCCATTGCTGCAAAAGAAAACTCTCTATCTGCTCGAGCTCAGTTCTAACTCTCCATGTCGCCCAGTACCTGGCAACTTCTACTGTGCTTTCACATGCTACCAATTTTCCCATGCTAAATATTTTTTAATAAAAGATCTTAAACAAATAAAATGGCCTTCCTTAGGTGACTGACTTCATTCACTTAGTCCAATTCCAAGCTTCAACATGTCAGACCACACATAGTGTCTATATTCACTTTTATGACTGAACAGTATCACACTGTGATATGTACCATATTTATTCACTCATTCATCTTAGAGAAGACAGTTGAGATGTTTTCCCACTATAAATAACAGTGCTATAAACATACACGTTTTGGACTAAACATGTTTTATAGCCTGTACTTCATAGTGGAATTATTAGCCATGCGGTAACTCTATGTTTAACATTTTGAGGAATGATATGACAGACTCTACCCCACCTCACTCCTAATCTCACTCTTTCCCTCCCTGTTTCCTCTCTCCCTATTTCTATCTCTGTCTTGCTGTCTCTGGCTCTCTCTATCTCCCCACCCCGTGTGTGTGTGTGTGTGTGTGTGTGTGTGTGTGTGTGTGTGTGTGTGTGTGTGTTATTTAGTAATCTCGACATCTCTTAATCCAACAAAGGTAACACTCAAGATGAACCATGACATTCTGGTTTACATTTCTCTAATGACTAATAATGAAGAGGAAAAAATTCCTGCTTGCTGGCCACGGCATATTTTCTTTGCAGAAACAAATATCTGTTCAAATCCTTTTCCCGCTCTCAGTTGTGTTGTTTGCCTTTTTGTTTACGAAGTGTTCTGCCCATGTTCTTATCTGATAGGAGATCATACCTTTCTCTCATTCTGTTTTTGCACTTACCTAACAGCAACTGTTAATGCACTGATTTGCGACAGAGTCCAATTTGTCAGCTTTTCTTTAGTTGCTTGTGGTTTTCATGTCACAGACAATACTTGGCTGACTAATTAAAGACCAGTAAGATTTATATCTATGTTTTGTTCTTTGGGCATTGAGGTTGGGATTAACCCTTAAGTTTTGGATCCTCAGTCTATGCATGGCCGGTGTTTGTACAGGGTATGTGGATGGATGTAGGGAGTCAAAATTCCATGGTTTTTGAAGTGAGCATCCAGTTCTTTCAGTAACCTATTAGTCTCTGTAGAAATATGAGAGCCAACTGACCATCAGTGTGAGTGTTAATAATACGGAGTGCCTAATAATCCCGAGGCACTGATGCAAGGACCACATAGTCTTAGCCAATGTAGCATTGCAGCTGGCTTTTAAACTGGGAAGTGTTGCCTCCTGTAACGTTGTTCTTTACATTCAATGTCATTCGGTGCAGTGCATGTCCTACTGCATTTTCACGCGAAGTACGGGATCACCTTGTCAATTCAAAACTGTTTAAATTAAAAGTTATCTTATGGGTTATATATGGGTGTTTTACCTGTGCGTATATCTGTGCACCACTAGCCTGCAAGTACCCACCAAAGCTACAAAAGGGTGTTAGATCCCTTGGAACTAGAATGATAGTCATCTGTGAAAAGGTATGTTTGTGGTGAGAACTGAAGCCAGGTCCTCAGGAAAAGTACCCAGCACCCTTAAGTGCTAAGTCAAAACTTTAGACCTTCTCTCTCGAAATTCTTGCAAAGAAACCATTTGGTACTTTGAGCAAAATTTCAGGGAAAGTGAAGACCCCTCTGGACAGTAGTTCCATTGTCATACCTGTGAAAGTGGAAATTCTTTCCCATTCATTTTTTGAGTCAGCTTTCATTTTGAAGATATTTTTCAGACATGAGAGTATGAACAGCATGCATGCTGCAAGGAGGGGCATATGTGGTGGTGGTGGGGAGAACATATGCAGACACATGTTCCAGTGAGTGCAGATTCATAAGCATAATGATGCATGAGTGGGTGTCATAGGGCCATCCATGTGGTGTGTGGTCCAGACACATGTACAGCAAAGCAATTTTACACACTGCTGCATTTCTCTGCTCTGTTTTGTTATGTTGGTGCTGTTTTGACTCTTTTGGATGCTGTTCTAAATGGTCTTGCTTTTCTAAATTCACTCTTTGGCTATTTACTGCAAGTATACAGGAGTGTAATTGATTTTTGTGCATCAGTCTTACATCCTGTAACTCTGCTGAGCTTGTTCATTAGTTTTAGGGTTTTAATGTAATTAATTCCTTGAAATTTTCCAAGTGGAATGTGATGCCATTTGAGAAATGGACTATCTTTAATTTTTTTTTACCTACACTATTACAAAGTGATAATATTTTTTCAGTTTGCTCCACCTATTTTTAAAAGGCAAATTTAAAATATAATCAGTTTGTCTTTTACATGTTATGTGAGATCCCATTATTCTTTTCCAATCGCAGCCCAAACTTACTTCTGAGACCATTCAAGTTTCAACCCCGACTGGGTGGAGAAAGCCTGCACCATTCTTTGCTGCTCTTGAGAAAGGACGAGCTTGAAGCTGGAGCATGATGTGGGCGAGGATATGGCAAAGGCACCCTGGATCTCATCAGGGCTTGGATTCCTCACAAAAAGTTGGTCATTCACAATGCACAAGCTGGAGGAAAATTAGTCCCTGAGACAACTGGATAGTTGGATCCCCTCAAACCCCACTGTCCCAGACGGGATGCTCTTTAACCTTTGATCCTTAGCAAGTTAATTCCTCCCATGTGCCTGCTCAGTCTGCCTAGTAAACTCCCTTGCTGGTACCCAGAGAACAGCACCCCTACCTCCTCCAAGGGAGGGATTGTCTACCAGCTTCATTGGATTCGGAGATTTAATCCCCATACATTTTGCCTATACAGTAGAAAAAGAACCTAGTTACCTTCATTTCCATTTTAGAGTAAAAATCAGAGTCTCCTGAAGAGATCAGTTAATTGGGCCAGGGTGACAGTGACTGTCAGGGTCAGGAAGAAAACTGGTATTCCAGCCCTGGAGCCCCTCATCTTAACTGCTAGGCTATCTGCTACTTGGATCCAACTCTTTGGGAGTTCCACCCACAATACTGCACTTACTTTGAACTACTTTCAAAGACAACAATGAAGATCCTCATGAAGGCACGGATGCATTCCTGAGAGCTGCCCTCCACTTTGAGAATGAGAAAAAAACAAAGCATCCTTATTATAGTTACACCTGCTTTGCACCCTCACAAAACATCCCTCACTCAGGGCACTATGCTGCAAGGGCCCAGGACCACTAGACTATTGGCTTGGAGTCAGGGGTCTGTGGTGGAAATGGGGGTGGGGGCAACAAGTGGCATCGTCCACTCACATCGATGGATCCCCTGCCACATTCCGGACCCTGTGAAAAATAACATCAAATGTTCACTTGGGCTCTGATTCACATCTGTCTGGGGTGGGAGTAAATAGCACCATTTGCAAAGGGGGAAATGCAGAGCCTAAGCAACTGGCCCAAAGTCACAGAGTGAGGATCTGGAATGAGAGCCAACCAACAGACAGGCACAGTCAGACCAGGATGGTCTGTGGGCAGCAGAACAGAAGGGAGGGCACACAATGAGAGGAGCTGGGGAAATTCTCAGAGATACAAGTCCAGGTCAGGAAGCAACAAGGGATCTGGAGACGGGATTCTACCAGCACTCACCTTCCTTGAACAACCCACTAACAGAGAAGCAGAGCATTTTTTCCTGAAAGGGAAGAAGCACAGAGGGACTCAGGGTCCTGCCTAACTTTCGAACCACGTAGGAACATGCCTCAAGGCAGGTATGCTCACCATCTGGAAACAGATGTCCACCTGGAAAGAGCTGAAGATGTGCAGGGTTTTGGGTAATGTCCTCAGATAGCCCACAATATCTTCTTTTGTGTACTTCAGCAGCTGCCTCTGAATGTCTACAGAGGAGTGAATAAAACAAAAGTCTATTACACTCTGTGATTACCTCCTTCACACCCCAAGTTCATGGACTCGACCAGGTCTTCTTCAGCACACACTTACGGAACTCCTTGGGATTCTTCACATCCCTTTCAAGCCTGAAGTACCCACACATGCTATTCCTAGAAGAAAAAAGTCCTAGGGGAGGGGTCCAGCCAGTGCAGATACCTCCTGGGAGTCCCTTGTGTCTACTTGGTGCTGAGAGTGGAGGTGGACTCACCCTGCTCCAGAATAGAGCATGAGGTGTGATACTCACAGATCTGGATCACTGGGGTTGAAGGGAATGGTCAGGGAGAAACAGGCCTGGTCATGGTAAATGCTCAGGAGACCATGTCGCTCTTCAGAGTCATAGATCAAGTAATAGCTGTGGAGTGTGGAAATGGGTAGAATGAGTTATTTCAGTGGTCTGGACCCCAGATGGAACCTGAAAGGTCTCTGAGCAGATCTGTGCTAAGGTGACCCACCTCCTTCCCTTCCTCAAGGAACCATGCACACTTACTCTTGCAGGAATTGCTGTACTTGATTCTTCATGGCCTCCGAACCTTTAAAGATGGCCTAGAATACAAAGCCATTTTAGACAATGCATCTACTAAACTTAACAGGCAACAGCATAAATCTCTCTTGGTCTTTCTTCCCCACCTTGCGGGGCTTCATTAACTGGGATTCTTCAATATCCATTCCAGTTGAAAGTGGTAACTTCTTGCCATCCTGAGGAGAAGAAGAGGAGGAGTCTGGAATGCATGCCAGGGAGGTATCCCTAGATAGCCATGGAGATGAAGAGACCCAAGGGGTTAAATGGCTAGAAAATTCCCTGGGACATGCATTATAGTAGGTGTCTGAATTATGGGGCATGGTAAACATATGTGGTTTGTAGGAGTGTTTCTGTGTGTGGGTCTATATGGGTCATGTGGTTGGTTGGTTTGTATAATTATGAAACAACATTCAGATTATTTATTTTCCTTTAGAATCCATGCCATTGAAAATGAACAGCTATCTCAGGCATACACATTATCTAGGCAAGATACAAATGGGCTAGGTTAAGTGCGGAGCTCAATTGTGTGAAGAAGATGAAGACAGGAACATACCAGCCATGACAACTGTGGAAAATACTCCAGGATTGCACTGTTCAGAAAGCAAAAGCCACAAAAGTGATTGACAGTTCAGATTTGGACTGCATTTCTCCCCTACGCCTAACATCCCATTGTTTTTCCCTCCAGTTCTCTTCACCCCCTTTTCTCACTGCCAGACCCCTGGGTAGCTTCTACCTACACCACACTGGGCCCCTTCTCCAGGGTCACAATAAATAAACATATTGAGAGGCCAGTATCCAGGGTTTCCTACTTTCCTTGCCTCCCTTCTCTTCCTCAGTCTCCACAGAAGGCCCAACCACTTTGGAATACGTCCAGGATTCTTCGGTATGCCGAGAGGTGAAGGTGGGGGAGGAAGGAATAAGGATGGACAAAGGAGATGGCGGGGGGGTGGTAGATGGTGATAGAAAGGGAATGAGGGGGCAAGGGAGATTTGTGAAAGACAGGAGAGAAGAGGCGAAGAAGACAGAGGACACAATGAAAAAGGAATGAGTGGGTGCTCTGTCTACTTTGGTGTGATGAGTTAAGATAATGGGAGAAATGAGTTCACCTGCTGCTATGCTTTGCTTCATGTGTGCCTGGCTAGCCCAGAGACCCAAGGCAGCAATGAAAATATGCATACTTCTGGGGCTGGCATGAAGAACCATACTGCTCTCAGAGTGAGCCAGGGATTACTCCAGAGACAAGAACCATTCTCCAGAAGCTGAAGAAGTGATAGGTGAATCCCCACCTCAGCATGTGATGGCTAGGCTATGGGCTTCTCCAAGGAATCAAGTTGCTTGTTTTAGGATGCTCAAGGCTCCTCTTGTATGCTAGGGAGGATGATGACCAAGGAAGATTGGTCCATAGGTAAGAAGGGAAGGAGGGAGGTACAGAGGCTTCTAGGAAGCCAGGGGCTTCTTTCTCCTCAACCTCTTCTGCTTCTCCCCTTCCCTCCTGCTCCAGGAAGCCTTCAGCTCCCCAGTCATGGCCCACTCCGGGATTCCTGATCTAGAGAGCAGAGGTCCTCCAATCGAAAGGAAGACAGAGATCCCAGTAGTAGTCTAGAGGAAGTGATGTCCAGGTCAGCATCACGCCCAGGACCTCAGCCCTCAGCTGGGGCAGGACAACCTCTTGGGCATCCTGAGACGGATGAGGGGAGCGTTCAGGAACAAGATTGGAAGGAAGGCTCCTCTCAGGACTGGGAAGGAGGCTTGGTGCTGATGAGATGCTCAGGAGGGCCTTCTGGAGGAGGCTGAAAACTCACACACGTGAAACAGAACCCGTGCTAGGTGAGGTGGGGCAGACAGGTTAGTTGCAAAGGAAGCCTGTGAGCAAAGCCCAGAGTACAGAGACGGGGGAGAGAGCAGGCCCTGTGGTCCTCCCAGAAGACCAGGGCTGCCTCCTCCCAGAGAGTCTCTCAGACCACTATGGGGGTATGGCATCCATGAGGGGAAGGAGGTGTTAGCAGGGATGTACCTTACATAAGAAGAATTGTCTGGGAAGGTGCTGCACAAGGGATTCCCTTCAAGCCACAGCTGTTCCAGCTTCAGCCCTTTTATCTTCTCCAATTCCCATGCTGTTCTTAGCTGAGGAAAATTGGAGAACTGGTAAAGGTGTTCCAGGCAATGACAGCCATTAGAAGTTCAGAACCCATACTTCCCTGCTCCCACTCATGGTTTGGTTTGCCTGTCTAATGCTGTCAAGTACCATAGTCGACACACTACTATCCATCTTTAACCCCAATCTCTTCTTCTCACCATGTTTTTGGAGAGGTTCAGGATCTTGAGCTTGGGAGCCTTCTTTACAACGTCAAACAGGCTATCTAACTGGAACAGTTTGTTGCTGCTCAAGTTCAAGGATAACAGCTTTGGGGAGCAAAAGTTAGAATGATCTTTAGTGTTGAGAGCCTTGGATACATACTTGCCCTGTACCCCATCCTTTCTGGCCCTCCACACAAACATCAACCAACACCTTAGGAAAATCCTCTTGGATGATCTGAAGGGTGGCAGTCATGCAGCTTCTTCTGTTCAGAATCATGTCAATGTTGTGATTCATCAAGTCTTCAGGAAGAGGACAGAAAGGAATCAGAAAGTAGAGAGGGGTCTGTCTAAAACCAGCCCCAGCACAGTCTGCTCCCCCAGGTTACCACATCTTCTTCCTAGGCAGATCTTTGATCCACAAATATTGCTGTCAGCCATACCTGGGTCAAAGCGGAGCTTTTTGAGGCACAGAGCATGCTGGAAAATATCATATCTTTTCTTCATGGCCAGCTGCAGAGACACATATGGAAAGGGTGGCTCTGTGGTGTTGTGGGTTGTGGTGTTGGGAACATCATGGACTTGCTATGGGGGAGGGGAGACCTGAGTCTGGGAAGTGAGCATACACAGTGCCTTCAGACTGCTTTACCTTCAGTTGCTCCATTTGCTCTCTTGTGAACCTATTCTGCACAGAGTAGGGTGCAACTGAGGGATTGACAAAAATAGGTATCTGTGGGGAGGAGAGACATAATGAACACCAGGAACTCTAATTCCAAAGATAACGCTCCCACTCTATGGCGTGTGTCAGGGGTAGGTACAGAGAATGCATCCAGCACACACCTTCTCAAAGTCCTCACTGCCTATCTTGTAGCTGACATCCTTCAATGCATATGCAATGCTAGAATCCTGGACAAAGAACTGGATCCGGTATTTGTCACAATGAAACTACACAAAGGAGAAACAGAAGTGACAGCATCAGAGGCCACTGAGCCCTACTGAGCTTGGCCTCCCAGTCAATCCTCCAAGCCATCCCAGCTGGCTTCACCATCCTCTCTTACATCCACTGGTGTGAAGGGCACGCTGCAAAGGCTGTGGACTGAATTCATTAGCTGTGTCTTGTCACACTTTCTCCCACATGGAATCTAAATTTGCAAATAAAGAACAAGAGAGAAGAGAGACACCATGGAAACTTTGGAGGAGAGCAGATATAGTCCGAATGTTCTTTCCCGACATTCTACAAAGAACTTCCACAGGACCTCTGACAGGGTTCCTTGTTTTGTGCCAAACACAGATCTAGATTCACAAGTTCTCCTCACAGAAGCTCTTCTCCCTCCAAATAACTGACTTGTCTTGCTCACTGAGATCTTCCTTCTCTTGGACTTCAGCAAAGTCTAAGGCAGATGTCACCAAGACACTCACCGTGACCTTGAACCAACTCTCCAGTGTTCCGTCTTCTGTGAACTGCTCCACTTCTCTCTTTTGAGCTTTGTCATCTCTCCACACTGTGATATGGATTTGGTCCTCCGCATGCTCTTCCTCTCTGCTCTTACGTCGTCCAGAATAAGGTGTGCTATGAGAGGGAGAGGGAGTGCCAGTAAATGCTAAGAAATTCTTGTATGCATCCACCCTCCTATCACTGGTAGTACAGATACAATTATGATTTCTCAGTCTCTCTTCGACACCTATATAGCAGCAGATCTCCAGTATCTCAGTGAGAGGAGACCACTAGGGAAAAGGAATTGAAGGAACCTATTATACTGACCAGGCTGCCTGGTAACTTACTGTCTTACTGATGGGTTCCAGAGAACGGCTCTCGTCTCCACATCTCCACTATTACCCCAGGCATTTGAAGGCAGAATTGTGGGCCCAGTATCCTCATAATGATTGGTCTTCTTGCCAGCAAAGCTCAGAGAAGAAACCCTGTCTTTCTTTCTTCCTAGAAGAGCACAGTTTTTACCATCATAATATTATGAAATGGGAAACAATGCAAGTTTGGAAGACACATCAGTGATCCATCTACCACATAGGACATCAGGGGGAAGGCAACACCATGTGAGGGTAATTTAAGGGCTGAAAGGTCTGATTGCAAAAACAAAAACAAAACAAAACAAAAAAACAGTGGGAAAACTCCAGGCACTGTCACAGAAGACAGCACAGTAGAGCAGGATTTGTAATATATTTGGCCCATGGTGTATACCAAACACAAAGCACTACTAGGCAGCTGACCCTAACTAGCCTTGTCTTGGGATTCCTTAATTTAGTAGCTATACAATGGCTTGGGTTCCTACCCTCCCCACCTCAGTGCAACAATCCAATCATTCATTGAACTGACTGCCACAGTTAACAATCTGTAAACTTCCTTGTTACTGATGTCCAAGTTTTACTGGCAGTGGAGGCTAAGGAAGTAGCCCATTAACCTGTCACCAAATTACCTTATTACGATCCACAACACTCAGGTTTGAGCTATTCAAATGACATGTCTTCTCCATTAGGCCTACAATACTTTCACATATAGAGGACTGACCTTCCTAAACCCCACACTTGCACTACAAAGGTATGAAAGAAAAACTGGAATGGCAAGTGCCAAACACAATTTCCAACTGTACTGTGGTTTTGCTGAAGTGATTCCTGGTCTGAGTCCACTACAATCAGAAATCACTGTTTGGAATTGCACATCTGCTAAGTGCCGAGGTCTGCTCCACAAGTTTGAAATTCTCTATGTTCACAAATGCTTCCAGGCAACTGACAGCCAGTGTCTGCCTGTTCTTTGGTGAGGCATTCTGTTTATGCCATTTAGATCATGTGATACAGAAAGCATTGTTAACATAGTGAACCTTCAAGCTTGTGGAGCAGTTGGTTGGGCAATGCACCCTTAGTTGTGTTGGTGAAGCTTTCTGTTGTATTCATCCGTACCGATTCACATCCTGGAGATGTGTGCCCATCCCTTTCTGCAACGCAAAGCCTCCCACCAAGCTTTCCTGCTGTACATCTTATTAGGCATGGGGTGGCAGACTTGAAATGCTTTCTGTTTTCTATTTGTCCGCTGTCTTATTCTATCTTTTGAAATAACAATAACCTCCTGTCTGTCCCCCTTGGGTACCCTTAACAAAGGCGTTTTGTACCATCGATCATCAGGTGCCAGCAGCAGGTAATGTTGGTGTCTTTGCCGTGGGGGTGAGGTGGATATGAATGCTAGGAGAGACCAGCCTTCTCACGCACCGCAGAGTGAATGGTTCTCTAGGTTTGTAAGTTGCAGATTGTGTTCTGTCATTATTCCACTTTGCCTCAAGACACATGTATGGATGAAAATTAGGTCACTTGGAGTCCGCTCATAACAAATTGATGATAAGCGCAGCTCAGAGGAACAACACTGGGGACTCCAGGGCTTTCACCATGTGACCCACTATCAGGAGCTTTCCCTGCATCAGTGCTGGCACTGGAAATGAATCTAAAGGTGAACAGATTGTCTGGGATAGGCCTTCAGCTCAATGGGCCTGCTGTCTGTGTTTCACAGGCCACATCTAAGTGCTCAGGAAATTCTCCTAGTTCTGCCTTCAAAAATTCCACCACAGCCCCACTTCATCTCATCTTGCCATGGTGTTACCTAAGCCAGGCCTCCAAAACATTCTCCTTTGGCTCTCTTTGTTTTTGTTTCCCACCCCCTGCCCGGGCTCACTCAGACACTGTCTTCCACACAGCAGGAAGAATGCTTTAGTTTTGTAAGGCAATTATTAAATCTTGCCTATCCTACTGCTCAAAGTCCTGCAACTGGGTTGCAGCCCATCTGTAAAAGATCTGTGGGTCTATGACATCCAACTAAAACAAACCAAAACAAAAAACATAGCAACTAAAGACACCTAGTGATAGGTGGCACTAGGTAAATGTTAGCAAACCAAATCATCTTCCTGAAAGTTCAAAGAGCAAAAGAAAAACATCAGATTTTTAAGTTGGAGATGGGGCAAGGACAAGAGATGGGGCAATAGAGACCAAAGGCAGCCTCTCCGTTCCTGGGAGTTTGAAACTATGTATCTCACCTGTGACTCCAGAAAAAGTTGAGAACTAGGTGGACTGAAGGAAATAGGCAATGAGAAACCCAATAAAAGTCCAGAAGTTCTGGATGCATGGTGTCTACAAATGGAGTAGGACGATTCTGAACCATTGTGTGGAACGCAAGACTACTTCCAGAACATCTTCTACCCTAGAATGGGCAAATCTGAGCAGCCTAATGACCATAGTTCCAGATCCTATCTTCTGCAAGGCCCTCTATATGGTGAATCACAGAATACAGAGCATGTAAAGTGAGCAGCTGCAGAAGGACTCTATGGAAAGGGACAGTGAGGACAAAGTACACATTGGTGCCCATCCACTTACAGAATGCCCTGGTACCTTACACCTGGCTAGGATTGATGCCACCGGAGTCCAAAGTGATAGACAGCAAGAATATAAAAAATCAGGTGCCAGAGAGACAGTCCAGATGTTAGGAGCACTTGCTTCTTTTGCAGAGGATCTGGGCTCAGTTCCCAGCACCCACATCAGTAAACCGCAGCTCCAGGGATTCTGTCACCCTCTTTTGGCATCTGATGACATGGGCAAGCACGTGGTACACACAGAGACAGGCAGGCAGGCAGGCACACATGGGTATTCGTCAATAAAAAAAAGAAGGAAAATTTAAAACTATTTGATAAATCAGTCTACCCTTGGGCTTTGCCAGGCTTTAGCTGTTCCTCCAATACCAAAGGAACAGTGAACCTCGTTCAGGATACCATGCATGTTTCTCAGCTCCTGCCTGTTTGCAATTCTGAATTCTGTCTACTGTACTGCCCAAGCTGCTGATGACAAGCACCTCTGCTACAGTAGGGTGAGAATACAGAGACAGGCGGACCAGCATTTGATCGATTGCCAACAACCGCTTGGTATAGGGCATAATGAAGACTTTTCACCTCCCCATGGAAGTCCCATGAGAACAGCACCCACTGTTTGGTTTCAAACCTCAGACAGAGTTGAGATGCCTATTTAACATATCAAAGCAGACACTGGCTACCAGTTTTTCCCAGCATTCCTCAGTCCCTACCTGCTACAGGGTCCTCCTGGCTAGCATAGCCTGCTCCCTGCCCTGAACGTCTCCAGTCCAGGCTTTGGGCTGCCCTCTTCCCAGTTATATAAGTCAGTCACTTTGGTTATCTGCCCTCTTTTGGTGTACACTTTACCTTTGTGGACACTTAATCTGGCTCTCTGCTACCCTCTCTCCCCTCTCCTCATATGGCTCAAGAGAATGTCCATTCTGGACTCTCCCAGATGTCTCTACCCTGGCCATGCTCGCCCTTTTATCTACCATAAACTTTCTCGTCCACTATACCTAGGAGCAGTCATGTCCTTCCTTCTTCCTTCCATGTATTCATTCACCCAGGGCTCCCTTTTGGATCATGAATATTCAGTTCAGTGATGCCCGGTGGTCATCCCAGAATAGTTCATCCTCCCAAATGGTAGAATCAGAGTTTCTTATTCCAGCGATTATTCTCCCTCACTCCTAACCTTCCATCAAGTACTATTGTACTGACTGAATCCTTTCTCCACTAATAGTAAACATTCTTGTTTCCTGGATATATTTCCTACAGCAGAGAAAGATGAGGTTTTGTGCTAGTCACACCTGTACGTGAGAACTGGGTGTCTTGGAACAAGTGAAGAAAGCTGCCTAGGATGAGCTGGAGGACTCTTGACCCCTAAGGTGCATGTACGCACAGATGGATGCAGATGCATATGACACCTTTGTGCAGAGCATCGTAGCTTGAGCACGCTTCAAGGCAAACACTACTTAAGCAGCCAGCCCTATAGAGTCACCCCGTCTCCTTTCTAACTTTTAAAGATAACTATTTCACTACCAAGGGTCACACATGATTACAGAGGAGTTAATGTCAAAGCCTGTCTTAGTTTCCAGGAATCCATTTGTCTGTCTGTTTGCAGAGGCTACTGTTATCACTGTGGCTGAATCTTAGATGCTTAATGTATTGCTTGCCTTCCCTCCTGCCTTGTCCATGACAACCATCCTCTTCTCCTCCTCCTCTTCGAGTTTTGGGTCCTACGTGTGCTTGACTGTTTGAGCATGCCTTTGCCACTCTGCATTCTTTATGTACTTTAGCCCTCAAATTGCTCTCATGCTCAGCCAAGAATCGAGACTAACAGAGACTTTAGAAGGTTTAGTCTATAACTGCTCTGAAAAGTCATTTGCCCCCTTGATAAATTGGTCCAGTTAAGACATTCAAATAATCAGTATATATCTTCTCATACAATCTCACATTTTCAATCTTTTCAGCACAAGAGCCACTTTATTCCCAAAATGGTCTTCCCGTACCTTCTGCTTGTAGCTACCCAGGTTGCTAGAAAGTTTAACATCACTGGTTTTCTCTAACACCAGCACCCAGTACCTCTGTCCATCTCTGCACCATCTGTTGCCAGTGTCATCGCCTGTCTTGGTCATTGTCTTCTACTTAGTAGAAAGACATTAGTTTACATTTTCCAAGAGGAAACCATGGAGAGCCTTTCTCTGAGCCACCAGGCATTGTTTTATAATAAGGTTTATATTTCAATACAAAGGCAATTTGTGCATTTGACACATTTGCTTGTTCACAAAAGACTACCGGCTTATCAGTGATGTTGCTTGTGACAGATGCCATTGTGCCTATATTCAAGCCGCTGCATCGAGTGAGATGAATAAAGTGAGGGGAACGATACCTTTATTCCATAAATGTACACTCAACTTCACTGAAGAGAGCTGCAGGAACGGCAAGTGAGGAACAAATGATTATAAAAGACACTGACCTTGAAATCGGGCCTGGTTGAATGCAAGTAATGGCACTGCCATCTAGGGTCTACAGGAATTTTGGCAACTGTTTAACCTGTTTGGGCTGGGCTTCCATTCCTCGAGGAAGTGGTCAGTGCTGCTGTAGGCTGAGTGCTTCCATTAGTCCCTACCTGGGGTAAAAAATCCTTACAACAGACTTTTTCTTACTGCCGGGGCTTTAGCAGGGCCATGACTACATCTGTCTCTAAACTGCAATGAGTCGGGTGGGTACCATTTATGATGGTGTGCTGTAAGAATCTCTGGGGCTCTCTTGGCCAGAGGTACAGTGAATGATCCCGGTCTAGATTGTGCCTATTCCGTTAGTGTAGGTCCCTGCTTCGTTTCAGTAAGAATCCTTCAGGCCCAGTCAGCTAGCATCATGTGGATGGCTTTAGTGACCCGGGACTTAGAGGGACAGTGAGAAATGAGCCACTCAGACTTGAGGGTACGAATAAACACAGCATTAATCAGATGAGATGCTTCCAGAAATGGAAAAAACAATAACCTGGGATTTTTCTGGGAACTTACAGAGCAATTTATGGTACTGCTTGCTGTTCAAGAGAGGTATGGCATATGACAGCTTTTCAATAATAAGTCAGTATTGAAAAACCAGGAGTTATTTGGACTCAGTGAGAGGCACCGTCTCCTCCCAGCCTGGCATATCAGTAGTTCCCTGCTTTCAGTGGCGGGGTACTTTATTTCCTCAAGGTGATGAACTCTTTCTTATGATTTACAAATGAGACTGTCAATTTCCACTCAACTATTTTAGAATTATGCTTATAGACAGGAATTATCTGTGAAGAAGGAAAAATTGAAAAGATTCTACTGGGGGACATCATTGAATAAAAAGAGAAGATAAAATATCAAATGAGTGAGTTAATGATGAAAAGAAAAAGTAGTTATTATACATATATCCCACTGTCCTTAGTAAACACAGGACATGAATTAAATGGGTAGAAGAATAAATTCATAGCATCTCAAAATGTCCAGAAAACATTAATACACTTTGAAAAGAGATCCATTGTCAGGGAGTGGGAGAGACCTGAGAACTACATGTTGTTGTAATCATACTTTCTAAGCACAAACACAGCAGCTTGGAGGTGTCTTTACCTGTGTATCTAAAGGGTCCCTGCCTCCTTTCATTAGAGCACATCTTTCTTGTCTCTTGGCCTTTGTAGTCTTCCAACTAGAAATAGAGAAATAGGAGGAAAATAGATTACTTAAATTCTGTCATACAACATATCACTTTAGTCTCCTGGAAAGTACACATTGCTCAACCCCAGTAAGGAAAGCTCCTTACTCAGCTTTACTCATTCACTATCACCTTCGTGATGGCCCAAAGGCATCCCTTAAGATCTGGGGCATCAGTGGGAGAGGAAGTACATAATCTTGCTGCTACTGGATGTCCCAGGCCAGTTGTGATACCCAAGGGTTTCCCCTTCTCAGAAAAGAAGGGAAGGGGGTAATGGGAAGAGGAGAGGTTTGTGAGGGTGGGGCTGGGAGGAGAGGAGTGAGGGGGATTCAATCAGGATATAAGGTGAATAAAACATTAGTGAATAAAAAGATTTTATCTGCATGTCTTTTGCGAGTTATTTGTGACACAGGAATATGGAGGCTGCAGCAAGGAATCTAAGGAACAAAACTTAGAATAGAAGACGGAAACCTCAGCGTGTTGCTAACCTCAGGAGAGCTGGAACACAAGAGGATGGATTTCGTTCTGCCAACTGCCCCCTGAAACCTGAAAATTTTCAAGGTAAGGAATTCAGAGTATTTACTTTGTTCCCAGGTCGACAAGTTCGTTGAAACCTCAAACTTTACAAAAGTGCCCTCTCTCCTTTGCCTCTACCTTGCATTCTCTCCTCTGATCACTTCCTGCTTCTAGAGCAAGGGCTGGGGGAGAGAAGAAGCCAGAGCACAGCAGCAAACTAAGAGGCTGGAGGAAAAGGAAGAAGGCCTTCAGAAATCAATTCTATGTAAACTGGCTAGTAAGAAGTCTCTAATAACCTTGAAAGAAACAGACCAGATTTGAAATGGGGCAGATGACTGACAGAGAACGGAGAGGAGTGATCTCAAGGCCTAACAGGCAGAAAAAGCTAGCAGGCCATGACTACAGGCAGGGTGACAAGGAAGGGGATTCCTTCATTTAAGATTCCTGCCCTGCAGAGATGAATGCCAGTCTTTAAACCCTCATGGTTGCTGCTCATTCTTACTCGCCCTGTCCAGCCCCACCCGTTGCCCTTTTGCACCTCTTGTGAGTCCAGGATCAGATGAAGACTTCCCAAACCTCTTGTGCTGGGTCAGGCTTTTCAACGTTTGGCCACTTCACTTCAGAAAGTTCTCCCACACCTCTGTGGAAAGCCCTCTGCTGTGCAGCTGCCACGGGTTACACCCAAAAGCCACCAACCCAACCCACCCCACCCCACCCCCCCCACCCGACCGGACTCCTACACGTGTGCCCCTGAAAAAAATCCCAGAGAGCAGCTGGTGGGTCTCCTACCAGAAAGTGGTCTTGTGCAGTCAGCATGTAGTACCTTAATACTTCCTGGAAGTATGGAGTCTAAGCCAGCGTCTGATCAAGCTTTGTTCTTAGTGAGAACAAGGACAACTCCAAAAGCCTCCCGTGGGTGGAGGCTTTGTGAGCTCACAGCAAACACGGAAAGGGCCTGGCTTGATTCTTGATTTTGAGAGGAAGAGAGCAGTCATGTGACTGTCTAAGGGGTTCAGGCGTCCCTAGGCTGCTTCTGAGGTCTTGTGGGAGGAGTTGCGCATGCACTCACGTGCATCTTAGCACATGACCGCAAGAACAGTGGTAACTGAGTAGTCCCGTGATTGCAAGGCGTTTTGCCTCATGAGGGACCAGAGTACAAAATCCAGCAACTCCTAATCTCCTGACAAAGGGTGCTGATAAAGTTGGGGAGTTGGGGAAGAGTGTGCCTTGACGAGGCGGAGGAGGAGGTGGAGGCAGAAGCAGAGGCAGGGACTGGGTTGGCAACAGACCCTGGATTCCGTCAAAAGCACTGCAAAGAAAAAGAAAAAGAAAAAAAGAACGAAAAAGGAAAAGAAAAAAAGAAAAAAAACCTTAAGCAGGGCAATGGTGGCGGAGGACTTTAAACCTAGCACTAAGAAGGCAGAGGCAGGCAGATCTCTGTGAGTTCCAGGCCAGCCTGGTCAACAAAGCTAGTTGCAAAATGGCCAAGGCTACACAAAACTACCATGTCTCAAAAAATAAAATAAAATGAAACAGAAAGCAAACAAATAATAAGACTAAGCATTAAAAATAGAAGATAAGATACACGTGTTACCAATAGAGATCATAGATCTAGGTCAGCCACATAATTTTATTTTCTCCATGATGCCAACAATCCTATGACATACAGCCATAGGATTTCACACTATCTGGATGTCTGGGAAGGGCTATATTAGCTCCTTGACAGAATCTTCCAATTTTACCCATAAAACCTAGGAAAGTAGCACTTAGGAAATATAGCCAGAGACCTAGGTCTAAGCTAACATTCCTTTAGATGATGCACACCCTCAGGGGTCAGAGGTTACCAATGGGTATTCTGCTCAATTATTCTGCAATATATTCCTTTGACTTAGGGTCACTCACTGAAACTAAAGCTTAACTGGAATCCAGAAAAATCCAAGACATTCTCCTGCATCTGACCTTTGACCTGACCAGAGCTGGAATTTCAAGTGTGTGTGTGTGTGTGTGTGTGTGTGTGTGTGTGTGTGTGTGTGTGTGTGTGCAGCCACGCCTGGTGTTTGCCACTGCTTCTAGTGAGTCAAACACAGGTCCCCATGTTTTATCAGCAAGTGTTCTTACTCACTGAGCTACATTCCCTGTTCTAGGACCTATTCCTGAAGAAGGGAGGAAACAGAAATAGAGACCATCACACCCAATCATGATGCAGCCAGAGAGCTCTGCACTAGGTTGACAGCCTTCTAAGGGCTTCTGGTCACAGCAGCAGTTTGCCTGTTCCAGGAAAACTCAGGTTTTTTGTAGACCATTGCAGTAAATTCTTAAGATGCGATCAGGTGAGCAGAGCATAAAACTTTACCCCAAACTGAAAATGCAGACCACTCCCAAGATTGGGACAACTGTAGCAGATGCAAGTTCCCTTTCCTCCAAGCTGGGTAAGTTCTGACCATAGAGCCCTAGGAGGGACAGTGAGGTGTAGAGCCAGGAGGCATTCAATGAAGGCTTCTGTTCAGGCAGATACCCAGACAAGAGATAGTCAGCAACTGGGAAATACAGACTGCTTGAAAGGCAGAAGCATGGAGAGCTTTGAGTACAAGGCTTTTCCATCAGACAGCCCTGTTTACATAAACAGTATCTACTGCAACTTACACAGTAGCAGCCTTGTGTGGGCTGTGCAGGGTTGAAGTGATGAAAAGACTTGATGCTTTTGCAGGATGAGTCTGAGTCAATTCCATTGCGCTCATTGGTGGAGCGCAGACTGGAGTCACATAGCATTTTATAGAGATGGCACGGATGCTGAGGGGCAGAGGAAATCCCTCTGCTAAGGCCAAACTCTTTCCCATTTGCTTGTCTACCTACATTCCATGTGGTTTCCATGGCCATCTAAATACCAGGCAGTCCAAGGTGGTGATTTTTTTTTTTGCCTAGGTCCAAAGTGGACTGGAATAGAAGCCTACAGTTTACTGTCATTCAAATGTCTTTAGCTCAGGCTTCTGTAGATCCTGTGAATATCTACTACCCTGTGAGACACATAAACAATCCCAGAGAAAAGCTGTCCTACTGATTAGGCTACTGGGGACAGAGGCTCTATCTTATCTACTGTGGATTCATTTCAATAGAGTCCCTCTCCTCATATCTTAGGGACTCTCCCAGAAAGGTTTGTTCTTTCTCCCTGTTCCCAATCCCACAGTCACAATATTCTTTCTTCCTGTTCCTTTACAAAACAGTAATGAGAGTCACTAGTAATTGAGGTGACCCCTAATTCCATGAGTGTGGGGAACCTTGAGGCATCCCACATGAGCAAAGGTGCACTGGGAGGATTGATGTTCCTTGGAGCAATCCCATCCCCCAGGCTGCACTTTAACCTCATTTTCCTAGACTCTACATCCTCACAGGATCAGCTTCTCTGAGCCAGACAGGCTCCCCACTGGGTCTTTCAGATAAGAGTACTAAGTTCCCTCTTCTTGTCCTAGCCTGTCCCTCCAGTCTGAGTTCCTGACTGCCTCTCTATCCCCTCAGTGCACTGCCTGAGCTCTCTCCAGAGAGAAACTGTTCAATCCAAAGGACAGGCTTTTATACTTTCCAGAAGTCCCATAACCCCTAAGGAAATAGAAGCAGTCATTAAAAGTCTCCCAACCAAAAAGAGCCCAGGACCAGATGGGTTTAGTGCAGAATTCTATCAGACCTTCATAGAAGACCTCATACCAATACTATCCAAACTATTCAACAAAATTGAAACAGATGGAGCACTACCAAATTCCTTCTATGAAGCCACAATTACTCTTATACCTAAACCACACAAAGACCCAACAAAGAAAGAGAACTTCAGACCAATTTCCCTTATGAATATCGACGCAAAAATACTCAATAAAATTCTTGTTAACTGAATCTAGGAACACATCAAAATGATCATCCATCATGATCAAGTAGGCTTCATCCAAGGGACATAGGGATGGTTCAATATATGGAAAACCATCAACATAATACACTATGTAAAAAAAAACTCAAAGAAAAAAACAACATGGTAAGTGGATATTAGCTCATTAGATGCTGAAAAATCATTTGATAAAATTCAACATCCTTTCATGTTAAAAGTCTTGGAAAGATCAGGAATTCAAAGCCCATATCTAAACATAGTAAAAGCAATATACAGTAAACCAGTAGCCAATATCAAACTAAATGGAGAGAAACTTGGAACAATCCCACTAAAATCAGGGACAAGACAAGGCTGCCCACTCTCTCCCTATCCATTCATTATACTGCTCAAAGTCCTAGCCAGAGCAATCAGACAACAAAAGGTCAAAGGGATACAAATTGGAAAGGAGGAAGTCAAGATATCACTATATCACTATTTGCAGATGATATGATAGTATACGCAGGTGACCCCCAAAAAATCCATGAGAAAACTCCTGCAGCAGATAAACAACTTCAGCAAAGTGGCTGGATATAAAATTAACTCAAACAAATCAGTGGTCTTCCTCTATTCAAAGAATAAACAGGCTGAGAAAATTAGGACAAAATGGCAATTCACAGATTGGGAAAAAGATCTTTACCAACCCTACATCTAATATAGGACTAACATTCAAAATATACAAAGAACTCAGATTCCACCTCACGCCAGTCAGAATGGCTAAGATAAAAAAAAAAAAAAAAAACTCAGGTGACAGCAGATGCTGGCGAGGATGTGGAGAAAGAGGAACACTTACCTCTCCATTGCTGCTGAGATTGCAGACTGGTACAACCACTCTAGCAATCAGTCTGGAGGTTCCTCAGAAAATTGGACATAGTACTACCTGAGGACATAGCTATACCTCTCTTGGGCATATACCCAAAAGATGCCCGAACATATAACAAAGACACGTGCTCCACTATTTAATAGCAGCTTTATTTATAATATCCAGAAGCTGCAAAGAACCCAGGTGCCCTTCAACAGAGGAATGGATACAGAAAATGTGGTGCATCTACACAATGGAATATTACTCAGCTATCAAAAACAATGACTTTATGAAATTCATAGGCAAATGAATGGAACTGGAAAATATCATCCTGAGTGAGGTAACCCAATCACAGAAAAACACACATGGTATGCACTCATTGATAAGTGGCTATTAGCCCAAATGCTTGAATTACCCTAGATGCCTAGAACACATGAAACTCAAGACGTATGATCAAAATGTGAATGCTTCACTCCTTCTTTAAAAGGGGAACAAGAATACCCTTGTCAGGGAATAGGGAGGCAAAGATTAAAACAGAGACTGAAGGAACACCCATTCAGAGCCTGCCCCACATGTGGCCCATACATATACAGCCACCCAATTAGACAAGATGGATGAAGCAAAGAAGTGCAGACCAACAGGAACCGGATGTAGATCGCTCCTGAGAGACACAGCCAGAATACAGCAAATACAGAGGTGAATGCCAGCAGCAAACCACTGAATTGAGAATGGGACCCCATTGAAGGAATCAGAGAAAGGACTGAAAGAGCTTGAAGGGCTCGAGACCCCATATGAACAACAATGCCAAGCAACTGAGCTTCCAGGGACTAAGCCACTACCCAAAGACTATACATGGACTGACCCTGGGCTCCGACCTCATAGGTAACAATGAATATCCTAGTAAGAGCACCAGTGGAAGGGAAGCCATGGGTCCTGCTAAGACTGAACCCCAGTGAGCGTGATTGTTGGGGGGAGCGCAGCAATGGGGGAGGATCGGGAGGGGAACACCCATAAAGAAGGGGAGGGGGAGGGCTTAGGGGGATGTTGGCCCGGAAACCGGGAAAGGGAATAACACTTAAAATGTAAATAAGAAATACTCAAGTTAATAAAAAAAAAAAGAAAGAAAGAAATCTGAGCAAGTCATAAAGACAAACTAGTAAGCATCATTCTTCCATGGCTTTGACTTCAATACTTTTCCAGTTGCTATTGGTCACGGCTTTATACCACAGCGATAGAAAACAAACTGTTATATCAGGTAAAACAAATATAATAAGCAGAACAATAAATAATATATGATAGAACATATTGTATTCACAAGGAGTGAAAACTTCAAGGGAGATGGAGACAGGGAGAGGGAAAAATGAGGATTGGTTAAACAAAACTAAGGATATATGAAGAAGCCTTATAAAACCTAACTAATTTGTAAGCTAATTTAACAATATAGTTTTTAAGCCATTTGAATAGAGGTCCCCACATTTGTGAATAGTCCTGTTCCTAGAAAGTCATGGGTTATAGAATAAAAATCTCAGATGCAAACAATTGACTGTGAACTTTCAGCTATAAATGGCCCATCTAATATCAATCTGCACCCTAAATTCAGGGAAGATTATAGACTAGAACTAGAAAAATGGAAACAAAACATACAAGCTGAAGGATGAGCAGAGTCAACTCTCCTCTGGGTCGTGCCATGGCTGTTGCACACATCAACCCACAGCAGCCTAGCACTACAAAGCGTCTACAAGATCAAGCCATCATAGATAGGGGGAGCTGAGCTATTTATGTTTGATGGTTGTCGAAGAAAGCAAAGTCAGTTTTGTTCAGAACTAGCAGGTTCCTCCTGCCCTGGTTGATGATCCCACAACTACGTGTATCTGCAGTACTAAAAGAATTCAGCGGGTCAGAATAAATGCATAATTAATTATAGGAGGATCAGAAGTTGGAAGGGAGATTTGTTGGGGTTCTGGGTGAGAGAGTTCAATGAGGAAGTGAAACATGAGGGGTATGTTCAAGATACATAATACACATGTGAAATTTTGGAAGAATATTTAAGAATTATGAAGAATAGGAAGCAAAATATTTTAAAGTGACAAAAATAAACCATAATGTACAATCAAAAGGCAAACTATAGTAGAAGTTCATTAGATTAAAAATATTTCATCATTCAGCATTGTTTATATGGCAGAGTAGATTTGAACTCTTATTCATACATGTTTCATTCATACAGGTATCATATGGCAAAAATTTTCACTATTAGAACCATAGTGACATGACTTTGAACTCCATATCCTGCTGTACTGACCTTCAGAGGGTCAGGATTCCCTGTGTGTGGCATCAAGCCCAGTCTAAAAGCATTCTCTATCAATTGGTCTTGCTACATCCTCCCATTTGAGCCGTGTCTTTACAACAGACTGTTATTGCCCATCCACACCTCTCTTGTTAGAAAGCTTCTAAATGTATAGCATTTGTAATTGGCCTGTTATTAACGAACAAAATAATTCTCCATTCTACGTTTCCAACTTAAACAAACTCTCTCTCTCTCTCTCTCTCTCTCTCTCTCTCTCTCTCTCTCTCTCTGTGTGTGTGTGTGTGTGTGTGTGTGTGTGTGTGTGTGTGTGTGTTTTATCCTTGTAACATGGTGGGAAATAAATTTTTTCCAAATAAGTATAAACACATAAGTGACAGTCAACCTTTTCACTCTGAAGCTTCTTTATCCTTCAGACACTGTTACTCTACTGGAGTAATTATATTTGTTTTGTGTTAATAATGCATTTAAAAAATAAGTCTTCTAGTATGGGGGAAAACATTCTGCTGATTGCACTTGTTGCACCAACCAACAGCAATAGAGGGGCTCAGTTATACATTACCAGTCAATAATTAGGATATGGTATTTTTAACAATTGGTTTTAATCATTCCTCATCTCAGAAGTCACTTAGGTAATATTTTAAATTGTCTAGAAACAAAGAATTGAAAGCCACTTCTTACAAAAGGAATTCACATTGTCAGTGCAAGAATGGAATTTCTAATTACATGTTTATTGTGTGTTCTCGTTTTTATCTCAGGATGCAGTGTTAGAGCCAAAGTGTAGCATAAAAGGAACTCTTCCAACCTTGCTTACTGTCAAGTATCATCCTACTGTTAAATTCATCAGAATGGGAACAGAGTGTAGGTAAACAGCAGTCAGTAAGAGCAATATTGAAAAAAGTATAAACCAGGAGTATTAAGAAACAGGGGAGCATAATCTCAGTAACATCTTGTTAAATGTGAAATACCAAATAAAGAAAGAAGAAAAAAGGAAAGAAATGCTGCAGACAAGCAATATAAGGCAATTGTTTATTATATGGGCATTTTTGTAGATATTTCAAATTTCATGCACATTAGTATCATAATACAAGCAATATGACAAATATGAATAAATCACTAATTTTTCATTTGCTTTTACATACTTGAAATATATCACAAAGGAAATATTATATATGAATTATATATCATTTGAACATGCCATAATTCCTAACTTGGAAATGTAATCTGTGACGAACAAAATTAAATCAGTAAAATGAATTTAACTGACCTACTAGATGTCTTATATTTGTCTACATTTTAAAAGGATATTGTGGGTACTAAAAGCAAAGTTCAGCTAATTTTCACTACTGTACCAAGTTAATATAAAAAATACAATGCTATCCTTTAATGCAAAGATAATGTAAATATGGTATTTGTTATTTTAACTTTTTCCTCTTTCTTTAAGAAGAAATATAAAGCCCTGTTCTCTGAACCCTCTGGGCCAAACCAAGCTGCTCGGAGCAGCCTACTAACCCAAGAGGGGCTCAATTTTCCTGCTTCCTTTCCACCACCTTTATCAGACCCAAGACCCCTGAAACATACATGTAAGCTTCTCTTCTCCCACCTTACCTGTTCCCTGAGCCTTCTGGGCCAAGCCAAGCCTCCCTGAGCAGCCTGCTATCCAAGAGAGACCTACATTCTCCTGTCACCTCTCTGCCCATGTTCATTGGACCTGAGGCTCCTGAAATATATAGACTTGCAAGTCTCAAACCATACAGTACAAGGATACCCGTGAGAGGCCTGCCACACCAGGATCATTGAGGCTCCCCCCTTCCAAATACCTATTACAACAAGAATATCTAGGGACCAAAACCATCCAGACGGCTAAAGACCCTTGAAAGAAGACAATCAACAACAGCCAGGGCAGTATGATACCTCCAAAGCACATCTACCCCATTCCAGCAAGCCCTGAATATCCTAACACAGAAAAAGCACAAGAAAATGACCTTAAATCCAATCTTATAAAGATGATATAGGACTTTAATGAGGAAATGAATAAATCCCTTTTTAAAAAATACAGGAAAAATACAATCAAACAGATAGAGGTCTTTAAAGAGGTACAAATAAATCCCTCAAAGGCAAACGGGAAAATATAATCAAACAGATGAAGGAAATAAATAAAACTGTGCAAAACCTGAAAGTGGAAAAAGAAGCAATGAAGAAGACACAAACCGAGAAATCCTGGAGATGGAGAACCTAGGGAAGAGATCAGGAACAACAGATGCAAGCATCACCAACAGAACACAGGAGATGGAAGAGACTCACGGGCATAGAAGATACAACAGAAGATATTGATACATGAGTCAAGAAAAATGGTAAAGGTAAGAAACTCCTAACACAACACATCAAGGAAATACGGAACACTACTCAATGAAATACTGATTCACTATTAAAAACAAAGTTATCATGAATTTTTTGAAGGCAAATGGAAGAACATGAGAAACATCATCCCAATGAGGTAACTCAGTCCTCAAAGACATGCATAGCATATACTCACTTATAAGTGGATATTAGCCATAAAATATAGGTATCATGCTATAGTCCACAGACCCAAAGAAGCTAAATAAGAAGAAAGACTTGAAGTGAGGAAGCTTGAATCTCACTTAGAAGGGGGAATAAAATAGGCATAAGAGGCAAATGAAGGGATGGAAAAGGAGAAGCAGAGATTTGGGGAATGGCCAACCAATAACTTGCCCATCTTGAGATCCATCCCATGGGCAAGCTCTAATCCCTAACACTATTAATGGTACTCTGTTTTGCTTCAGACAGGAGAATGTTGTCCTCTGAGGTTCCACCCAGCAGCTGACTCAGACAGATGCAGACACCCACAGCCAACCAGTGGATGGAACTTGAGGACTCTTATGGAAGAACAGGAGGAAGGATTGTGGGCCCCGAAGGGGGTAGAAACTCCACAGGAAAACCAACAGAGTCAACTAACATGGACCCTTGGGGCTCTCAGAGTCTGAACCACTAACCAAAGAACATATCTGGGTTGGACCTAGGCCTCCCTGTACCTATGTTACAGATGTGCAGCTTCAGGTGGGTCCCGAACAACTGGAACCTGCAGGGGGAGCTATCCTAAAAGCTGTTGCCTGTCTGTGGGATATGTTCTTCTAGCTGGGCTGCCTTGTCTGGCCTCTGTGGGAGAGGAACTGCATAGTCTTGCAGAGTGCCAGGGTGGGGGAATACCTAGGGAACCCCCTCCTGATCAGAGAAGAAGGGTAGGAGTGTAGGAAGAAGGGCGGGTGACTGGGAGAGAGTCAGTGAGTGGGATGTAAAGCGAATGATTTAAAAAAAAACTAAATTAAATTTTAAAAAGATGCAGTCTAAACTCTCTCAACAAGAAAGCACTGAGCAATAACTATTACTAATTTTCAACTATTTCTCTTACTATGTCATTGAAATGCAGTTCTGTTGGAACTTGAACACATGTCAGGAACTAATATTCAACTTATGGACTTTTTACTATGTCTTTGAATGCATTATGTTATGGTTTCAACATAAGGATAGCATCATCCGTAAATTACTAATTGCTGACTTTATATTATTTGTTTCTTTGTAAGTCTTGGATGTCTAGGAGTATTGCACACATTCGGTGAGAATACAGCATAGTCAATAAAGCTGTTACCATGGAAAAGCAGCAGTACTGAATACTCAGGGCATGGTCCATTATGTTAGAAAATATATCCGCTGCATTAAGTGATGGTGACAGCTAGAAAAGAAATCAATTAGAAGAAGCATAGAAAATATTCTGAGATGGCTCCTAAATGTTACCCCTAAAAATTCATGTGATAACTCTTGATCCCCTCTAGTGGCTTTCTGGGCTATAGTAGAAGCTTTATTCTGGGCCCATTCAAGGAAATAATTCATTGTACTTGTGCTCTTGACTGATATACTGGAACCCTAGAACTCACATTTTTTCTCTCTGCTTCTTGGCCTTCATGAAGTAAGACGGCATTTCTATGCCACAGACTCTATACAATGCTCTAGCTACCCAGCCAATGTCCCAAAGTGAAGGGACTAACTAAGCAACCATACAATGAAACCTTTGCAAGTAAGAAAAAAGTCAATTATCTCTGGTATATTCCATGTCGGAGAACAGAGTAACAGACATAAAAGAATAAGCTCTTTGAAGAGGTGATAGTTGAGCCATGAACTGTTGAGTATAAAATCAACAATGGAGTTGCTTCCTATTGGAAAGTATATAACAAGAAAAGAAAAAGGCAAAATTTGAGTGTCCAAATGGGTAAATTAACATTACTATGTGGTGGTTTAAGAAACAGTAGAAGGATAAATCGAACATATAAACAAATGGATTACAAGAAGCTTCATAAAAGAGATTAGTTACCTCCTACTCTACAAACAAATCCAGGAAAAGTTGCATTGATATTAAAGTATTTATGAGTGGATGAAACATACAGCATACCATGATGTATTCATTGCATATCATATATCCCGCACTTTAGCCAGTAAGGTGAAGATCAAGAACAATAAAGAGACACACAGGGACTCTCAAAGTTCTCCATTTTCTTAGAGTTAATATTTTTAATCAATCATACTTCCTAACTTTAGTCTTCTATAAGAATCATACATCAGATTCTGGGTGCTCAAGAAAAGAATATTGAATAGTGAACAGGTCAAATATTTGGGTTGAAATTGGGTTAAACTTGGAAGTTTACTGAGAATAAGTGATCCAGTTCATGTCACTCCTCTTTGCTGCTTGTAGCATTATCTTCAGTTGTGTTTGGACATCAGCGAGCTTCTGCCGGTCTAAGCTGCCATGAAAATGCCATTGTTCATAGCAATGTATAGGGATAGGGTAAATCACATATTTCAGTTCCATCAAGGGTGTTAAGTAATGAAGAATTCTCATGAGCATAGGCATTGAAATGGGATTAGAGACAAAGCTAATCACGCGGAGATGGGAACACTTAGATAGGGCTGGCAGAATAGCAGAGAGTACAGCATCCGTTAAATGGCAATGATTTATGGCCAAATGCTGCAAGGTATCTGAGAGTTTCTGCAAAAGAATCTGAAAAGGCCCACAATCATCCCAGTACATTGGGTTGTTACTAAGATTCAACAGCTTTAGGTGGGTGGCCTGAACACTCTGGGATAAAAATTTGAGATCTCTGTAAGAAATATCACAGAACGGTAGATACAAGAAATCCAAATTAGGTGGTAAGGCTCTGTGGAGAGAAAAGAAAAAATAAGATGAATGTCAGGTGAAGCACAGCAGCCCGAGGAATCTAGAATAAGCAGTTTTGCACACATTCATCGCAGCAGCTAACAATAGTGGATTTAATTCACTCCATAGATGTGTGACTCTGAGAAGTCTCTTTTGTATTCTCAGAATTTGTATCCTGGGGAATTTTCACAGTATGTTATGATACAAGTTCATGCCAAAGATTTAGTGGAAAATAAATTTAGTGGAAAATTAATCTACTTTGCAATTATAACACAATCAAATGTGGGACTAGTTCACCCGCTTGGAAGAGATAGAACGGAAGGAGCAACCAACTGGAAAGCTCCTTTGGCCAGTCCATAAATGGCGTCTCCTACATTCTGGCTGAACCTTGGAGATTTCAATTAGGAAAACCATCTGACATCCGTCTATGGGTATATGGCTATAAGTACGTGCACCTGTGACACAACATAAAGTCTTCCAGTTCCCCCTCTTCATCTCTCCACTGCTAGAGAAGGACTGTGTTGTTCTTCTCCCCTTTATATTTCTGGACTGAGCACAGTACCTATCAGTGCTGCTGACTAAGGTTCTTGAAACCCTGTTCTCTCAGACTGTGAGAGACGCTTTCTGGCATGGCTACTTTCAGACTCTCAAGAGGACAGAGATGGAAGGGATAAAGAGGTTTGGATGCTCTCGGGGAACAGTAGCAATGATTTCCCCTCTGTCTCCACAGTCAGCTCAGGAACCACAGGTCCACACATATTCCAACTCCCTCACCTGAGGAGGCTGTCCAGATGATCTGTGAGGCTAAAGGAAGACAGGTTGAGCTCTTTTAGGCAGTTCATCCTCCCAAGATAGTTGAGGAACACTCGGAAGACTTTCCCATGCAAAGATCGAAAAGTGATTTTAGAGAGACTCAGACTGTCCAGATAGACCATGTGGGCCAGAAGAGTGGTAACCTCACTCAGTGAAGCCTGATCAACTGCCAGGTTCTGGATGCACGCTAGATCGAGGAACTTCAGAGCATGTTTGGCGTAAACAAATCTATCAATTTGTAGATCTCGGCAGCAGAGGTGCAAAGACCCTGAGCTCTGCTCAACTTTATTCAGAAGCAAAGCAAAAAATTCCCTTTCTCTCAAGGTACCATCAAGGGAAAGGTCTACTAGTAGTTCCATTGGCTGCCTTAAGGACTGACTCTCAGGCTTTAGGTCTACAATGCTGCACTGGCTTTCTAACTTCAGAATAGAGCGAACAGAGTGAGTACAGCCATGAAAACAAGTTGGAGATCTGATACCAAATTCAGGGCATGTTGTCCTGCAGTCAACACCCTGCCTCACGTCTAGGATCCTCAATTTAGGACTCCTATAGGGAAAAGAGAAGATAGGACATCTAAGATATATGCAAAATTTCTAAAATATATATATGTATATGTATACATATATATTTTTTATGTATGTCAGTACACAAATTTTAAGGTAAAATCTCACAGGATCAACAATGGCATGTGGGGACTTGGTCAGCACTTTTTATGTCAAATACCAACAAGCCTGTCTCATGAAAATTCAACCTCCTTTAATTATTTCCCCCATCTTTATTCACCTTAATTCCTTTCCAGTGCTTAAGTTAGAGTCTTTCTCCCATGTAACAATACCTGCTATGTAAACCCATCAATTGTACCCTCAATAACATAGATTTCATAATGAACATTGAGTCATGAGTATATTAGCCTTTAATATATTGGCCAAGTGTTGGGCTAAAAGCTTAGATAAATCTTCAGTATTCATTAGCTACTGCCTCTGAGAGAGTAATGGTCTGCAGCACAACCTCCCCTGTGTCTTTAACTACTTCTTTATTATATATAAGGCTTACCTAGAAGAACAGTCCCGGCAGGAAAGAGCTGAAAATTCTCAATCATGGCTTTCAGGAGTTCACGTTGGGGCTCCTGCACACTTAATGTTCCAATGTGGAGGCAAGTAAAGGGCCAAACCTTCACCATTGCTGTCAGTGTCTTCCTGTATCCTCCCATGAAGGCAGCAGAGAACAAGGGAACAAAAAGCTCCCTTGGGATCTCCCCCAGGGAATGAATTGCTACAGGCTCGTTGCTCAGTAGACTCTGTATAGCAAGATCCAAAAGCGAAGATGGGTCCCTTTCATCCATCATCATAAACCTATATCAGGGTGAGAGATATTTATAAGTACTAAGAAGATATTCATAGACTCTTCTTTAAAACAAATGTGAGAAATGGAGAAAACATATCAGTTGTACAATAAATTTGTGATGAAAACAAACTTCTAGAAACCTCTACTGTACATATAGTTTAGAAACTATTTTTTCTGAGTATACAAAGGTTTGTCTGTATATACGCAAACATGTTTATGTGTGTGCATATAAAAGACTACCATTAGAAATCAACAGTCAGTAGAAGGCAGTGTCAGTTGCCTATCTACCTGGCACCCAATATGTCCTCTAGAAAAAGACAAGGCATTAAGAATGAAATTGTAAATATACATGATATTCACACAATCATCATTATCTTGGAAGCAGAAAGCAACAAAACATCAAAATAACAAATGCTCGAATTACCCTAGATGCACAGAACACATGAAACTCCAGAAGGATGACCAAAATGCAGATGCTTCACTCCTTCTTTAAAAGGGGAACAAGAATACCCTTGTCAGGGAATAGGGAGGCAAAGATTAAAACAGACACAGAAGGAACACCCATTCAGAGCCTGCCCGACATGTGGCCCATACATATACAGCCACCCAATTAGACAAGATGGATGAAGCAAAGAAGTGCAGGCCGACAGGAACCAGATGGAGATCTCTCCTGAGAGACACAGCCAGAATACAGCAAATACAGAGGCGAATGCCAGCAGCAAACCACTGAACTGAGAATAGGACCCCCGTTGAAGGAATCAGAGGGGGAACTGGAAGAGCTTGAAGGGGCTCGAAACCCCATATGTACAACAATGCCAAGCAACCAGAGCTTCCAGGGACTAAGCCACTACCTAAAGACTATACATGGACTGACCCTGGGCTCCAACTGCATAGGTAGCAATGAATATCCTAGTAAGAGCACCAGTGGAAGGGGAAGCCCTGGGTCCTGCTAAGACTGAACCCCCAGTGAACGTGACTGTTGGGGGGAGGACAGTAATGGGGGGAGGATGGGGAGGGGAACAGCCATATAGAAGGGGATGGGGAGGGGTTAGGAGGAAGTTGGCCTGGAAACCGGGAAAGGGAATAACAATTGAAATGTAAATAAGAAATACCCAATTTAATAAAGATGGAGGGGAAAAAAGTTATCAATGAGAAAAAGATAAAAATTTCAGACAGTCCTACTCCATCACCCATACACTTCGGGTAATGAAGCAGACAGACAAAAACTGCAAGGAATACAAACAGAAGAGATTTAATTAGGGACTTCAATTTGACATAAAACCACAGATGGAAAGATTGTGTTCAAAACAAGCCTAAAATATGAAAACTATGTTCCAATGCTAAAGGAAGCAGCTACCATTTAGAGAAAGGACTCTATTAAAAAGTCCAATTCAAATGGCTAATCCTCTCTCTCATATTTCAAAACCAAAAAGTAGTCAAACTGGAAACTGACCAGTGAGTCCTCTCGGCTCTGGAAAGAATGCAAAGCTGAGAATTGAGGGTAAAACAAGCATAGTTGTATATGATAAATGTAAGTCTGAGACAACTGTGAAATGACACAGCGACTCCCATTCAGACAATGTGATTAATACAAGCTGGCAACTAAATGAATGGCATTAAGTGACAGATATGAATGATCTGAAAATTCACTGACAACAACAAAGCTTAAGGCGAAAGATGAAAGCAGTGATGGAAAAAGGAAGCATGGCCAGACACTTTGGTAATGAGAAGAAAAGACACAAGAGCAGGAAAAAAGACTCTTGGAATATAGAAGAAATAAAATCAGAGTATTCATAACCTTTCTCCATACCACAAAAATGGTAAGTGCCAGAACATAGAATGATAAGAAATTATAAAAGAAAATAATGAAATATCATACAAATGAGCAAAATTCCGAGCAAAACAATTTAAAACCATCAGAAAATAAACATTCTGGTTCTTGTCACATACCTAGTATAGGGCACTTTACTCTCAGCCCTTACACACTCAGACACCGTCCTTGGATAGAATAACTTGTCGACTAAAATAAATATTTTCCTGGTCAAAGGCAAAAAAAGAATTATATTAACTTGCGGCTTCTTTGGATTGCAATCCCAAGAGACACAACATTCAAGCAATCCTGAAAAAAAACGTGTTTCAAGGTTCTAAACCTGGGCTCTTTTTACAGCTTGTGAAGCAAGAGAGTTTAATTGTGTCCCCTTTGTCAACAGCTGTGATTCTTTTGTTTGAAGTAAAAGTTCCACTTGCTTGTAAGAAAGGGGCTGGGCGCTCTCATGCAGCAAGAACGATAATACCACAAACTGTTGCAAACGCTAGTGAAATTTGTTTCAAATGTTGAATTTCATGTTAGTATCCAAGGTCAGCCTGTTCTGTGAATATTTAAATGCTGAATATTCAAATATTCAAACAGAGTAGCTGAAAATATTAGTTGTAGACGTGCCTGAAGTCTGGTTTAACAACGCTTCAAAATTCCATTTTAAGGGTTCCAAAGCAATGATTTTATTTTTCCCTTACAAGGCCAGTATCAAAAAATGTCTATTCTCCCTGAGTAGATACATAAGTCTAGTTCAAATGTGAAATGTTTGCAATTTGTGGAATTAAACAATGTGATGGCAAAGTTCTTCCATGAAAGAATACACATGACGAGATAAGTGGAAAGGAAGCCACACAAGAAAGGACTTATTCCTCACCAATTCCCCACACACACACAAATGCTAGAAAACCTCTGTATTGACTACATCATGTTACTTCTGGAAGAAGAGAAAAATGGGAGCTAGAGAGATGGTTCAGCAGTTAAGTAAAAGAATTGGCTTTTCTTTCAGAGCCACGTTTGATTCCCAGCATCCGCATGGTAGCTTGCAACCATCTGTGCCTTGAGTTTTAGGGGATCTAAAACCCTTTCTAACCTCTATGGGCACTATGCATGCACAGGTGCACAGGCATAGGCAAGAAGTGAAATAAAAAAATTAAAAGAATAGACAACCCAATGGAATAGCCTAAAAATAAATGTTAACACCAATGTAAGTAAGTGTATAATAAACAAAGGGAAGGATGCTCTATTTAGAATAAAATTTAAAGTAGATCCATAAAATGTGCCATTTACATTATATACCATAGGTTAAAGATTTAAACAAACAGTAAAGCCAAGGGCTAAAGAGATGCTTCAGAGATGGTTATGAGGACTGAGTTCGCTTCTTAGCACCCACAAGGTCACAACCACCTATATAACGCCAGTTCCAGGGATTTCAATGTCTTTCTTCTGGCCTCCAAGGACATCAGCCCTCCAAGGACATCAGCCCTCCAAGGACATCAGCCCTCCAAGGACATCAGCCCTCCAAGGACATCAGGCAAACACACGATGCACACACATCCATTCAGGAAAAACACCCATAAACATAAAATAGAAGTAATTTTAAAAGAAGTTTAACCACACAGCTTCTTGAAGAAAATATGACAACTCTTCTTTAATCTCACCGGAGCAAAGAGCTTTTTAAATAGCACTCAAATTCTAGAGGCAATGAGAGAAAGCAATAAGGAATTTGGTCACATTAACATGAAATCAATTCAAAATACAAAAATGACAATAGATCAAAAGGCAACAGAAAAATTTCAAAGACCAGTATATATCTCAAACAATTGGATAATGTACTAATTATCCACAGAACTCTAAAACTGAAAGACAATGGACCAAAGACATTGGTATGAAAATCTGGAAGATGTGAATTATTAATTAATATAATAATGTAAAAGCACAATCTACAAACAATAAATGCCAAATTTTAATGACAGCTAGATACATATATATAAAAACAATCATATGCATATCATTTAATTCATGCCACTTATAGGCAGCATACTCTGTGAATGGGGCTATGAGAAAACAGTAATTCTTATACATTTCTACTGTAAATGAAAACTAGTAAAATGTTTCCAGGAAAAATTTTAACTGCCTAACAAAACTACATATGGTCATAAATTTGACCCAACAATTCTGCCGCTGGACATATCCTATGGAGACCTTTTCCATACAAAAATAGATATGCCTAAAGATACCCATAGAAACAATATTTATAATTTCAAAACATAGGTGAATATTTAAATAAAATACAGCATTGTCATACAAATGTTTCTAATTCAAATATGAAAAAGAAAAATGAAAATCTATATGAAATGGTAGGGTGTCATTCCTATAAATGTTAATCAAAAACTTGAAAGTAAGAAGGATGAAATGTGTGTTACCTTTAACGTAAAAGGGCACTATAACAAAGTGTGCAACTTCCTTTTTGAAAAATAAGTACAGAAGAGAATAGTCCCGAAACTGACTGATAAATAAGAGAAGGTTCAAAATCTCTTTCGGGCAAATGATCAGTCATACAATTAAGAGTGCAGACACTCGGGGTTGGGGATTTAGCTCAGTGGTAGAGCGCTTGCCTAGGAAGCGCAAGGCCCTGGGTTCGGTCCCCAGCTCTGAAAAAAAAAGAACAACAACAACAACAACAAAAAGAGTGCAGACACTCGAACACAAGCTTAACACTTTCACCAGAGAAGCGGTATGCACAGCAACATAAGAAACTTTCCAGTTCATAATCACCCAAAATATATATGTGTGAGTGTTATATGAAAACCAGCATGGTGTACATTATGTAAAAACATTAATGAGACAAAATAAAATTGTCAGAATTTTGAAAATAAGTGACTGACCAAGAGTCCTCAAATGTGTCTGAGTTGTGAATCCAGTGAAGATTGAAGGCCTATCTCTCTGAATGAGACTGTGGAAAAATGGTGATCAAATTCAATGAAATATCTGGAATAATGTCCTGGAATACAAGGAAAAAATACTGAAATTACTCACCAAATGCAAATGAAATTTATAGTTAAGTTATCCGCATATCTGCAATGTTAAACTCTTAGTTTTGGTAATCTTATACTTCTAGTTCCAGTAATCTTATACTTCTAGTTTTGGTAATCTCACTTTTTATAAAATGTTTACACATTAAGAAAATCTTTGTGAACACCTTCTTACAAGTCCAAATTATTGCAAAAAATATCAGGAATAAAATGTTAGGTATGGAAGCATACATCTGAAATTTCAGTATCAAGGCAGAAAGAGAAAGATCAGTGAATTTCAAGTCAATGAGCAGTTGCACAGTGACACTAAAAACAACCATCTTCCCTAAAGAACCCGTTACAGGAAATGAAATCACCCTTATTCACAGCAGGTACGTGGGCACGTATTTGCTCTTCCGGTGTGAAAAACTTTTTTTTAACAATATTAAATACAACAGAAATGGGGAAAGTATCTGGACAATTCAGTCCTTGCTGTGTTTAAAAGACTAGCACATAAAACTTAATGGCATATGAAACTAACATATAAATAAGAATATGATTCTTTGGAGTTGAGGTCTCACCACTTTCGTTATCCCAGTTGACACAGACCTCAAAATCTTCTCCACTGCCCAGGAAATGCCACCACGTCTGGTTAAGGAATATAAATCTTGGAAGATGGGGTGAAAGGACGTATGGTGAACTTTAAAGAGAAAGTAGGAAATGGTTAGTCACGTAATTGAAGCTACCTCCACCTCGGAAGAAATGAATGCACGAGATGCAAGCATTGAGCGATGATCACAGATTAATCCTTCTACGGTGCTCATTTAGTTCCAAACAAGTTTAGTAGATTCAAAGATGTTATTATGGGTTACCTAAGTGGGCAGATCCGGAGGTTGTTTTGGTTTGGGTTTTTTGTTTTTTTGTTTTTTGTTTTTTGTTTTTATTTTTTACTTTTCCACTCCCTCAGCAGTGTTAGCCGCCTGCTTTCAGAGAAGAGTTCATGGTAGTAGCACGCCTATAGTCTTTTGTGGCGGCTGCCCCCTCAACGTCCCCTCTTCCAACTTAAAGCGGCACTTCAGTAATTCTGATTAAGCGGAGTCAGCTGACTTGTCTCGACCCCTCCACGCCCTGCTCTACCTCAGAGACCCTAGCTTCATTGTAAATTTTCGAGACCAATGACCTGCTGCCGCAATATAAGTAGGTTTACATTATGTGCCTGACCGCCTGCCTGCCTTCGGGTTATGAGTTGGTGACTGGTGGTTAGGGGTTAAGTTTAAGGTTATGGTTAGTTACCAATTAATGAAAGAATGAACACCTATAAGTGAGACATAGCGATTGTCTGGGTACAGATTTAGCAGGCCAGGCCATACCTTATTGTGACATTTAGTGGACAAAGCCCTAATCATTTGTTGTTCACCTTTAATCCCACTACACTGATTCTATACTTTTTAATTCTTCTCTACACTACCATCCAATCAAATATATCTCTCATCATCACCACCAACAACAACAAAAACTAAGCTCAAATTCCAGCAGAGTAAAAATCTGCACCTACCTCGTATTCCAAATTTGTATCAGATGTGCACAGTTTAGTCTTCCTGTGGGTCCCCTGAGAATTGGAGTGGGGGGTTGTCCCTGACTCTGTTGCCTGCCTTTGGATCTCCTTCCTCCTACCTGGACAGCCTGTTTGGGCCTCAGTGGGAGAGGATGTGCCCAGTCTGGCTGGAACTAGGTGTCTCGGGGTGGGGTGGTACTCAAGAAGGGGTTCCCCTGTCTGAGGAGAAGGGGAGGGGTTAATGGAGAGAGATTTTCAAGGGCCATACTGGGAACAGAGGAGGGAGGGGCCTGCAACTGGGATGTAATGTGAGTAAATTATGGAAAAATATAAAGTGGACATACAAATACATTGAAACCACATAAGGCTATGAATAGGATACATTGGGCTAATGAAAATCTATCTAAGATTCAGCACAACCACTTGACAGTGCTGAAATGTTGATAATTATAATAAATATAATTGGGTACATGGTACCAAAATGCTGAGTGAGAAAGTCTGTCTCATTCTCACTTTTTACTTCTTGAAGAATTTACTTTTTATTTCCACATACTCACCTGAACCTAAACACCAGACTACAAGCCTGTCAATATCAACTGTCAGAAGAATTATGAAGAAAATATATAAACTGTCATGAAATAGTATCTCTCTTTTATTTAGTGAGTTGAACTGCTGACATTGTCCAGAAAACAGATCTCTTTAAAATATTTTTAAAACTGGGAGGTGAGCTGGTAAGGTGGCTTAATGTAAAGATATTTGATTCCAAGCCTGGAGTCTCAGGAGTGGAAGGATAGAATCTGCTCTCACATGCTGTCCTCTGACCTACCCCCCCCTCACCCACCCACTCATACACACACAGATGAATGTTTGTTTGTAAAGAAGTCATAATTAGCCTGCTCTCCCTACTTCCAAAGAACAGACATTGGACAAACCTAACGTCACTAATTTCTGTGATGAATTCCAAATAGAAAAAGAAAACAGGACGGTCGGGTCGAGGCTCACTTGTGCTGTGATCGATGAGAATCAGGGAGATGATAATAAGTTCAATGTTATTTTTAAGTGGAACATTGCTTATTGTAATTGACTAACACAGGAAATTCTGGAAAAATTAGGATTTCTTCTATTCACCTGTAGAGAACATCTAGCCTAATTGCATAAATGAGCTATTGTGAATGATTTCACAAGAAACTTACATGTACAAGTACTTCTGAAGGATATTAATTTAATGTACCTCAGATTCATACCTAGGAATGGACCTTGATTCAGTTATAAAAAAGAATTAAATCAGACCATGTGTAGGAGAATGTATAAAGTCTAGATATAATCATCTTAAATAAGGCAGAGAAATATCTTGTGTTTGTGTTATTTATGGATCCTATAGATTTATGGATTTTATAGCGATACATACAATTTTATTTTTGCAAATACAAGTGAGACTGTCTTAGGGAGCCAAAGTTGGAGGTGGCAAGAGAAAAGAGGGAAATTTGCAGGAAAGTTTGTGATTAAGTCACATGATTTGTTCATATGACCATGCCTCACCAAGTATAATTACCGCATTCCAGTAAAAATTGCATTTAGAAAGAGCTACAAAGCTACCTCTTAAAAATAAAACACAGTGAAGTTTAATAACATTTCCCTGTTTTCATGGCTCTCAAAATAAATTTTGTTGGCTGGGCGGTGGTGATACAGGCCTTTAGCCAACCACTGCTTAGGAGGGAGTGGCAGGCGGATGTCCAAGTTCAATACCATTCTGATCTACAGAGTGGTTCCAGAGAAACCCTGTCTCGAAAAAAGAGTTTTGTTTAATCTTTTTAAGCTTCTTATGTGTATGAGTGCTCTGCCTGCATATGCCTATGTACCGCATGCATGCAGTACCGAACGAGACCAGAAGAGGGAGCTAGAGCAGAAGGGAGAGTTAGAGCCTCTGGGTTGGAGATACAAAGAAAGTGACCAGGTGGATGTTGAGAATCCAAATCTGGTCCTCTGAAGAGCAACCAGTGCTCTTACGTGCTGATCCCTCTCTCTAGCCCCTCAAAATAGTTTTAATAGTCATCTGACTCCTCCCTTCCCTCCCCCCCTCTCTCTCCTTTCCCTCTCTCTTTCACCAAGGATAATATCATGAATATTTTATTTTGACTTAATTATACTTTTCTTTATATCTTGGTGCAATAAATATAGTCCAATGAAAAAACTGTCAACAGATTACTTTTTTGTTTTTTGTTTTTTGGTTTTTTTAGAAAATTAGTGTTGTCAAACAATGAATATGGTCAGACTACCCATATTTTTTGTTTTCCCATTTTTATGTGTGTGTGTGTGTGTGTGTGTGTGTGTGTGTGTGTGTCCGTGTGTCTTTTTATGTGTATGGGTCCACATATGTATGCATGCATGTGTACTTGCATGTGCAATAGAGGCCTGAGGTTGAGGTGGGAAACCACTGTCCAACAGAATTCCACCTTATTCGTTGAAGCTGAGTTTCTCAGTCAAAGCCAAAGCTTGTTGCACCCAGGGATTCCCAACTTTGCCTTCAAAGGCTGGAACTACAGGCAGGTTGCCACAGCCAGCCAGCACTTACATGGAGGATGAGGATCTGAACTCCGATTGTCAAGTTTGTGAGGCAATGTCTTCAGCCCTCGAATCACTTTTGTGCCAGTATAAAATCTGATTTTCCTTTCTCAGTTTGAATAAATGTGTAGTCAGGCATGGTAGTACTTGACTTTAATCCCTTTAACTAGGAGGCAGAGACAGGTGAATCTGTATGATTCTGAGACTAGCTTGGTCTTCATAGTGAATTCCAGGTAAACCAGGGCTACACAGAGAGACTGTCTCAAAAAGCAGATATAGATAGATAGATAGATAGATAGATAGATAGATAGATAGATAGATACGATATCAGAGATCTTTTCCTTCTGAACCCTAAATATCAAATAATTTGGTGTGTTTTAACTTAGTGAAACGGGCCCAATATGCCAAGTACTTGGGAAACTGAAGCAAGAGGATTATAAATGTAATACCTGTCTAGAATGCAAAGTGACTTCCAAGCCAGCATGGAAAAAAAAAATCAAAACTCTGTCTTTAAAAAAATGAATTAAAAATACTTGGGGCTGTACCACACTGGGAGACAACCTGCCTAGCATGTGTGAGACCCAAAGTTCAATCTCCAGACCTGAAAAAAAACAGTCAGCAAGTAGCAATATACACAGCCAACTAAACAGGAGAAGCTTACTTTTCTACTTCAAAATTGTGTCTTAGATTCTATGCAATTTCAGTAAATGATAACGAGCTGCCAAAATCTGCATCTGACGTTTCAAAAAGTCCATTGTTTTAAGAAACCTTACTAAAGCTAGAAGCACCCATTGCACCTCACACGATAATAGTGGGAGACTTCAACACCCCACTCTCATCAATGGACAGATCATGGAAACAGAAAGTAAACAGACACACAGAGAAACTAACAGAAGTTATGAACCAAATGGATTTAACAGACATCTATAGAACATTTCATCATAAAACAAAAGAATATAACTTCTTCTCAACACCTCACAGTACCTTCTCCATTGCTTTACAATAGAAAACAAAATTGTTTTCATTGATTAGGCTGAAACCATTGAAAATTTTGACTCTCTGCTTGCCTCTAGTATGATGCAATCACAGCTTGGAGTTTTATAAACCCTACCCTGCCTTGCTTAGGACCAAGAGTTCCTTGTGGCAGAAGTCTACTCTCAGTTACCAGCTTTAATAAAAACCATTATTTTGCCTCGTGATGGTTCACAACTTTCTTACATGGACTGTAACAATAAATTTGAAGTTTTTTTTTCCCCAGGATGAATTCACCATAGATTCAGCATGAATGGGATTTGTATTTTTCTTGCCTTTAAAAATGAAATTAAATTTCTTTAAACTTTGAAATAATTGTAAATCCACATGTATGAATGCTTACATGTGCATGCATGTTTGGGCTATAGTAATGTATTATATATTAGAGTAAATGGTGGGTGAAAGGGCCTGGCAACCAAATGGCTGGATTATATAGGGAAGGCAGTTGGGGAACACAATCTAGGAACTGAGAAGTTTAGGACAGAGAGCAGGGTATGCCATGTATATGTGGTAATGGGTTTGGACTTCAGGATGCTGGAAGAATCTGTTTGGCATGGCCTCCTATTTATTTAGTAAATGATATATACAAAATAACTTCACATTTTGAACTTTTTATTAGGATATTATGTCTGAGGAACTAATGCTTCTAACACAAGTTTTACTAACTAGGTCCTTTTATGAGTTTCTGTCAGCAAGTATTATTTTGATATACCATGTTCCTTGGATACAGCCATTTTTGAGTCATAAAAGTCTTTGATCTTTAAACTTTCATGTTTTCTACTAAGATGTGTGCTGCCTTTCCTTCTTGGATGAGGCAATCTATTCCACAGTGGTGATTCCTAGCAGTGTACATGAAATCTAAACAGATATAAGGGAATGGGTTACTGTCATTCATAAAAATAGACAGTTTATCTTTCTGTTTATGGAATTTATTAGTGCTCTTACTTTTTATTTAAAGATGAAACACATACGTCTTCAAAACAGGCCAAATATATCCACTTCTTTCTTCACAAAATAGAAATAAGCCACCTTCTCTTCTTATTTTTCAGAAGTTCTATCTCCTCAGCTAATACAGATGGACTTCTTCTATCTTTTCATTTTAATATTTGTTATATACATTACCAACTTTGTACCTCAAAATCTTGAATTTAGTATCAAATTATTTAATAATCACTTGATTATGCTAATATACAAAAGTTCCCATCCTGTAGAACTTGACCAATAAATTATTGCAACAATAAAATATACTGAAGGAAAAAAAGAAATCCAATGTGCCCTTCACCCAATTTTAAGAAATGATAGCATCTTGCAAAATTATTGTATAATAATCAAGACATCTATACCAATAATGGATATTGATCTTAGTTTAGACATTTCCAATTTTTCGTAGGTATATCTGCATGGTTAGTTCTATGCTGTTTTAGCATATTTGCAGTTACATGTATCAACCATAAGGGATGGTAGGCTAAAATCCATTACCAAAATTACACTCACAGGTCACCCTTTTAGAAGTACACCTATCATCCTTTTATAACAACTCCCCATTCCTAACTACAGGAAACTACTAAACTAGCTTTATTGCTAAAGCCCTCCTCATTTCAAACCACACCAATTGGATCATATATTGTATATACTGAAATTCGTTTTTCATTTACTTAATGTCATAGAGAGACTCTTGCGTTTTTTGATTTTACTATGGGTTATTTAACCATTCACCCAATAAATAGCTACTGTGAAAAATAGTTTACAAGTAACTACTTGAATTTATTCTTTCGGGTCTATGATCTACATGTTTAATATTGAGGTTTTTGGTCTATACACTAATGTTTATTTTTGTACTTGTTTTGGGGTTTGGAGTCCAGGGACTTCCATGTAGCCCAGGCTGGTTTCAAACTCAGCTGCTGGGTGATTAAATTACAGACATGCACCAGCAGGCCTCATAGATTCCTATTTAAAATACTAAGATATTGCCAAACTACATTTCCAAAGGAGTTAAAACAGTTTACATTACCAATTAGCAATGCAAAAATGATTTAGTTTTTTATGTTTACCAAGCTAGGATGTTATTCTTTTGAATGTTTTCTACTCTAATATGGGCATAATGATCTCTCTTTTCCCATGGCATTACTGTTGTATTATTCAATTGGCCAATAATATCACATCATTTTTTGGTGTTTGTTAACTGTATGACCTCTTTGGAAAAGCTTTAGTACTATCTTTTGTTCATTTTAGTCTGGAATGTATTGTTTATTGTTCAGGTTTGAGAGTTAATTTTCTATATAGCAACATTTTTGTTGCATGGGTTTTATGTCATGCCCCTCCCAGTCTGTAACTTGTATTTTCACTTATTTTATCAAGTATTTCACAAAGAAAAGGGATTGTAATTTCAGAGTATTCCAGTTGCTGTACTAGTTCTTTATAACACGGTTTTTGAAGTCAAGTCAAATAATTTTTCTAAGTGTAGATTTCAGAGTTTTCCTACCAGGTAGACTCTGTGTGTGTGTGTGTGTGTGTGTGTGTGTGTGTGTGTGTGTTTTTTGGCCACTTTACCATTTTTCAAATTTCTATTCTTTATAAAATTCAGTTAGACCAGTGTATATAGATGCAGTTCTACACACCATTTTATTGATGTGTATGTTCATGTACATGTTGTTGTCTCGATTGCTGTAATAGGTGTATGTTATGTCATATAGAGTGACTTCTTACACTTTATTCTTTACCAAATATATCTTGGCTATTCAGAGTTTGCACACTACCACATAAATGGTGTAATAATATTGTCTTTGTCTAAAAAATAGTTGGTAGATGTTGCATTCAAATTGTAGATTTTGATACAATTGACATCTTTCTCACATTGAATCCTCCAACCTTTGGTCACATCGTGATGTGTCTCTGATTTGAGTTTGTTTCCATTTTGTGTTTAGAAATGTCCAAATCACAGACATGGCAGAGGACATTTTCTCAGACTCATAGTCATGCATGAACATTTTATTTATTTTGAAGCAATGTTACTTTCCATTAGATTTTCCATTTGTACAAATGAAACTTATTTCTCTGTGTTCATTTTTTATTCCAATAGTTTTATGTAAGTAGATATGAAATAGTTTATGTAGACAAGGGTACCATTTTAAGATGTGGAAAGTTGTATTCATTTGTGGGAGGAATTTCATGAATGTAATCAATGTAGTTTGATCATATTCATATCCCCAGTTCTTGCCTAAAACCCTTATATCCACACCATCACCTCCCATGTCCCTTTATGAAATACAAAGCTCCAATATGTCTTGTCCATGTGTGCATGGATGGGGGAACATTCTCAAGAGCTTGGCCAACCTAGCAGCATGTGCATTCCTAAGATACACAGTTCTCCTCCTCTTCCAACCATCAGTCATCAATGGGTTTTCAGTTAGGAATGGGAGCTCCTCAGCTCTCCCAACCTCCTTGCTAGAACACTGAGTGGCTTGAATATCTTTTTTGAAGCTGGAGAACAATTTTATTGCTTTTTTAAAGAAAAAAGTCTTTAGTTGTATTTATACAAATACGGATATAAAGACAAGCTACTGAGTCCAGTTTTCTCTGTGTGTATATAAAGCTATCAGCTTGGGAGTGGGGAAAGGACATGGGGGAGGAGTTGAGACAGTAGCTGGGAGGAGCTGGAGGCCATAGGTGGAAGAAGCGATGTATGTCTATTTCAATTAAAACAGTTTTAAAACAGAAAGGAAAATTTTTCAGTTATCTACAAATCAAAGCAAAGAAGACGAGTGAAACCTGTATCTTAGCAACTGCCCAGAGGAAGAAAGAAGTGAGGAAAAGGTCATGCTATTTATGATGGCGTGGTGGCCAGACACATGGGAACAAGGAGCCACACAGGGCAGCGGTGAAGGGAAATTTTTAGAGAAAGATGAAGTAAGCCCAAAATGTTGGGGATGTCCAAAGAGTTAGGAAAATCACGCTTAGGAAACAAAAGTGTCAGATACACAAAGTTGTCTGGCTGTCGCCTGGCAAGCTACTATGCTAGACTCAATAATGGAAGATTGTACTATCTCATTAAAGGACTAATTATTCCTCCTATCTCTCTAACAGGGCTCAAAGTAAACCTATGGGTAATCCCTTAGCCAAAGTGATTAAAACTGCAATGTTAGGACTCTACCCAGGCAAGAGATTGCATTTTCTTGACTATATATCTTCCCTTAATACGCCTTTATTGGTTTTGGGGTTGTTGTTTTTTTTTTTCTTTTTATGGTTTATGTATTCTTCTCTCATGGATGGCATCCTAACCTTAGTTCCCCCTCCCAGTCTGCCCCTATCACATCCTCTCTCCTCCAGACTCACTCCTCCTCAGTCTCCATTCACCCCTCTGAAAAGGCAACTAACTGTATATGGTAGTTTGAGTTAAAATGATCCCTTTAGGCTCAGATATCTGCATACATAGTTACCAGTAGATGAGCCGCCAGGAAGGAGTATGTGCTCTGTTGGAGGAAGCTTGTCTCTGGGGGTGGGCTTTGAGGTTTCAAAGGCCAAGCTACCTACTCTTTCTGTCTCCCTCTATGTCTCTCTCTCTCTGTGTCCCTGTGTCTCCCTCCCCTCCCCCCCCACCTCTCTCTCTTCCTGTGGATAAGCTACAACTCCAGTTCCATGCCAGCTCACCACAGGCCAGACTCCCTGCCATGATAATGGACTTAATCCTCTGTAATTGTGAGGAAGATCCAAATGTTTTCTTTTAAAAGAGTTGCCTTGCTCATAGTCTCTTCACAGTAATAGAACTTTGACTAAGATATACTAGAATCCTTTAGGAGTCAGATGTGAGATCAGAGGCCCTAAATATTTCTGGCACGTCTGCCAAAGACAAGGCTGTCAAGTGGGCAAGAAATATCTCTGGCTTTTAGACTAGGATTACTTCTCTTTAGGGTCCTTTTACCTTTAATTGCCTAATAGTTTCTGTCTTCCCTTCTCACTGGGCCCATCTAAAAGACCGTGATAGTACATCAGTGTTTTAATATATTAGTTTCTGCTGGTAAAACGAACCAATTTAAGCCAGATGTGTGTGTGTGTGTGTGTGTGTGTGTGTGTGTGTGTGTGTGTGTGTGTGCCATGCACACGTGCAGATTTTGCTCTGGGGTGGGGTGGGAAGTTTACTGGCCTCAAAGAAGGGGCCAGGGAGTCACCATGGGAACGAAAAGAGAGGATGTGGAAGAAAAAGAACATTATGCCAGGAGAAAAGAGAAGAAAGAGAGAGTGGGGTACAAAGGAGAAACAGAAGAGACCTTGGGAGACCAAAATGTCTGGATTATATAGGAAAACCCTTGGGGGAGAACTGCAGCCCAGCCCCTGGGCTGGAAAGTTAAGGGTTGGGGGCAGGGTGTGCAAGGTAGGTACTGAAGGATGCTGGGTGAACCTGGAGGCCAGGTCTGCTTTAGAATGTAAAGTATGCATCCGTCTTCCTTTTCCCAGGTCTGAAAGCAAACATGTGCATACACACACACACACACACACACACACACACACACACACACACACACACACAGAGAGAGAGAGAGAGAGAGAGAGAGAGAGAGAGAGAGAGAGAGAGAGAGAGAGAGAGAGCTGATATGGAGAAGAAGGAAATCCTTCCTTACTGGTGCTTGATGAAGATGTGAGGAAATGAAGAAGAGATTTATTAAAAGTCCAAAGCAAAGAACCAGGAGGAGGACTAGCTTGATGTTGTACAAGCACCCATATCTGCTAGGAAATCATGAGTACATCTGTCCTGTCATTTCTAGGCGACAGTGTGTCACCCTATTCCTTTGAAGTCTTTGATATTCTTTTCTCTACCTTTTTAATAGCATTCCATAACTGCTACAGAGGGAACAATGGTCCCGGAAGTTGGGTAATAAAAAGCTCAGTGCCAGGATATCTACCCCAACAGTTGTCAGAAACTCCCGGGCAATACAGAAGAGCATCGTTGTTCTAGGTTGCCCAACAGCATTTGATAGTAAGGTTCTCCTGCTGAAAAAACATCATGGACTTTTGTGTCACAGGACATGTAGAAATCAAGTTTCTTCCCATTTGATTAGCATTTACAGTATCAGAAGGTTGCTACATAAGTCTTCAGGGAGAGAAAGGTGACCAACAGTTTTACCCAGCTGTGAACCCTATCAGCTATTATTGCCCATGGGTGGAATATTGACACAAATGCCATTTTGATGACCAAATACATTCTGGTTGGATTTTAGTCCCACTTCACAGGAGGAAAGAGAGCCCAATAATGTAAATACTGCTAAGAACCCATAGCCCAGGACCTCATAGCCTCCCCCCACCGAAAGTGGAGGGTGGTGAACCTGCTACTATCACATTGCTAAGAGAACAAACCCAGGACCCAAGTGCCCTGTGAAGACCTGTATCTTTCCTGTACATTAGGGCGGCTCTCAGACCTCATAAGAGAAGCTTGTTTTAGCAGTGGTCAGTAGTCAATGCAGAAACTAAAAATCTGTCAAAGTGCTGAGAATAAGTGTGTGTAAAGTTATCAGCCATAAATTTTATATCTATTTTAAGTAATATCCCCTAAAGGCTGTATTCTGTTCCACTTTCTGTGGTTTTTTGTTTGTTTGTTTTTTTGTTTTGTTTTTGTTTTTCGGAGCTGAGGACCGAACCCAGGGCCTTGCGCTTGCTAGGCAAGCGCTCTGCCACTGAGCTAAATCCCCAACCCCACTTTCTGTGTTTTTATTTGGGTAGTATTAAACTGTTATTCTTTAAATTTAGATTTTGCTTTCAAATTAAAAATGTTTTTCATACAGTATGTTTTGTTTGTGTTTTTCCTCTCCCCCAACTCCTCCCAGATCTTCCCTGCTGCCCTAAATTGTATTCATATATTCCATTCTTCTTCCAGAAATTAAGCAAAGCCTTGGCCATTTTATCATGTTTCCACAATTCCCTGACACTAATATTTGCAGTGTATTTCCTTTGGGTTATGTGCTTTTATAAACTTCTTCTTATAGGTTCTTAATGGGTCTGCTTATATATCCATTGATAGTGTATTCTTGATCTTATATTTCAAAACCTGTTGATGTTGGGGTGGGAAACTTACAGTTTTCACTTTACTAATTTTCACTTGTCTTTATAACGCCAATCATTCATATATAATAATTCAACACAATAGGTGAACAAAAGTAAGATAACAAATTTTGTTTTCCTTTCTACATTCTAATCAAGTCCAAGCAAAAATCTCACCTTGGCCTAATTTCCTATGGAATTGGTCTATTTCACTTTGCCTGAGAATCACAGGGTGAATCTCTTTTCAGAAAATGAACTAAAGTCTCTGTTAACCTATAACATTTGTGGTGCTAACTTAGCCAACGATCATAAGTAGCAATTAAGAGCCCAAGAATAGAAGTGATAACAGCATGCTGACTGCCCTATCTTTGTGAATACAGTAGTCATTCAAGAATGAAGTATTCTAAACCTAGTGATATGGAAACAGAGGCATCATTACATTACAGAACAGGAGCAAGAACGGACTTGACGCAAGTAAATAACTGATTTAACTTCCTAGGTCTGGGCCACTACCAGGGACTTCAATGCCAATCTGTAGGATCAGTTTAGAAAGAGAAATGCTTATAAGGGAAGCAATGTGAAAGGGATTAATAGCTAAAAGAATAATGAAAGCAAATGTATTTGTTATAACAACAATAATGTCTATACACAAAGGAAGGGTGTACATATTTTCTGTTTTGAAAGAGTTTAGTATAGCTACATGCTACTTTTTGTTTCTGTGGTGTTTATCATCTCCTCTGTAAAAAAAAACATATAAAATGTAAAATATTCATAATAGCTCTACCAAAGAATTAAAAAAGATTCCAAGTTAAAAAAAAAAGAAAGATAAATGCTACGGTTGGTAAATCTTGGTCTCACTTGAACTTAAACAGCTACTCTCATTTTCATGATGCTTCAAACTATGTACCAAAATAGGACGCGGTGATAGCCTTGAAAATGATAGGGAACTTTGGTAGCAGAATTGTGATTCTGTATCCTCTTTTGTAATTCAGTACGTTTTGGACTTCAGAAGTACCTTAATTCTAGAAAATCTCGTAGAATTTTTACACCCCTCAAGGAATTATTTTCAGTTAAGAATATGCCATTGCCTTGATGCCTGTCCAGTCTACCATACTAAAAACTGATCTGCCATTGAAGCGACAAGTGAGAGCCTGGTTGTTTTTCAGATCCTTGCGGGAAAAGGGACAGGAGACACTGATGCTTTCTTGCAGCCCAAGAATTTATTAACGGAGGGCATTGGGCCATTTGGAGTTTGTATGGTTGGCCAATACAGTTGCATCCTGGCTGTTAACTACGACGAAGAGGGTCACCTGCAGTTGGCCACAGGTGATGTTATTTCAGGAATATAACGAGACCTCTCTTTGGATTCCCAGTGCCAGGACTTGGGACCAGCATTGTCAGAAAGGTTTTTCCTCGTTTTCTTCTGTACTGGGTGGAGAGATGATATTTTTTAGGATTTCATCATAGTAAGGGCTAAACACATGCTGGTTGTGATGCATCAGATTAACAAACTTCCAACCCAGTTCTGCCAGCTCTGGCTCAATGAAAAGGAGGCCTCCGGGGAAGTCCAGAAGAGATTCTTGCATGCCTCGAATCAAACAGCACTTCAGAAATAAATGTATCCGTTGTTCTGTCATGGGGGAAAGAAAGTAGAACTAGGTTTCAGAAGAAATTGACAGCTCACTGTCTGATCACCAAAGTTTTCTATTTTTTTTTCACTGCGATTGTCTCAACAAGATGGCCCCAGTAGGCTTCTATGTTTAAATGCTTAGTCATCAAGGAGTGGAACCTTTTAATAAGATTAGAAGGATTAGGGGATTGGGCCTTTTTCAAGGAAGTCTGTCACTGGAGAGGGACATTGATATTTTTAAAGTCCACGCTAGACCCCGACTCTTTGTCTTTGCTTGCATATCAGTATGTAGCTTTCAGCTACTCCTTCAGTACCACTCCTGCCAGCTACCATGTTCCCCACCATAATGCTAATAGACTCTGCCTGTGAGACTGAAAAATGCTTTATGAGAATTGCCTTAGTTGTGGTGTCTCATCGCAGCAACAGAACAGTGATCAAGACATTGCTTTGCTCATTTGTATATATTATTTCAGTTCTGTTTGCAGTGAAGACATGCCATCAAACACCAAAAGATAATGAATTGTCAAAAAAGATAATATAGGACCTGAGGTATAACTTAATAGCCAAATGCTTGTATAGCATATGCAAGGTATGGAGATATCCACAGCACATAACCTCAACAAACACACAGACACATTGGTAAAAATCAGAAAGATAATAATGGCTCGTGGTCATTGGATTATGTCTTTAAGCTATTTTACATATCTATAATTAAGATACTAGTATGAATTTTGCCTAATAAGATTGTCATAAACATCACACCTGAAATGCCAAGAACATACATTAAAGCTGGTATACTAAGTTCAGACCCATATACATAAGAAGTTAAGTTAAAAGAAAACTAGCCAGGGCCTGGAGAGATGGCTCAGTGGTTAAGAGCACTGGTTGCTGCTCTTCCAGAGGACCTGAGTTCAATTCCCAGCAACCACATGGTGGCTCACAACCATCTGTAATGGGATCCAATACCCTTTTCTGGCATGCAGGTGTACATGCAGATAGAATACTCTTGCATAAAATAAAATATAGAAACTGGCCACGTTTACCATGTCTATTCCACAATATAGTATGTTCTATCCTATATTATAATTCAGTGTTATACCCAACAAAGGGAATAGGAACCTGTTAAGTACCTTAAATCCTAGGGTAGGGATGGTTTTCCAACATAGGGTTTTGTAGTGGTTCTATCCTCTCTCTCTCTCTCTCTCTCTCTCTCTGTTCGTGTGTGTGTGCTCATGCACACACGTGAGCTGTTAATTCATATATTATAATATAATATATATAGTACATATGTATATAACTATATTTTGATTCTTCAAACTAAGAGTTCTGTTTCAATATTGCATATTACACTTAAGAAAAGTAAAACTAAAGTGCTTTACAAATATCAACTTACCTTTTGTTTTTGTTTTTTGTTTTTGTTTTGTTTTTGTTTTTTAAGTCAGGGATTCTCCGTGTAGCCCTGACTTTCTTGGAGGTATCTCTGTAGACCAAGCTGGTATTGAACTCACTGAGATCTGCCTGCCTATGCCTCTCAAGTGCTGGAATTAAAGGCATGCACCATTGTAAAAATAACTTTTATTTGCCGGATATAATTGTCATCTCTGAGGCTTACTGATGTATAAGCTCACCTTTTGAACTTTTTCTGAACTCTAGCTGGCTGGTTCAACTCAGCTGCTCTGGCCCTAACTCCTCTCTAAGTTTACTCATTCAAACTGGCTTCTCTAGGCTTCTTACTGAATTGTTATGCTTGGCCTCTGGCAATCTATTCTAATCTTCTAGCTCCTTCTCATTCTCTGGTTCATTCTGTCTTCAACTACAACCTGTATCTGTAAAAACTCTCCCTGGTAAAAACTCCTCCTCCTCCTCCTCCTCCTCCTCCTCCTCCTCCTCCTCCTCCTCCTCCTCCTCCTCCTCTTCCTCCTCTTCCTCCTCCTCTTCCTCCTCCTCTTCTTCTCCCTTTGTCTGTCTGTCTGTCTGTCTCTATCTGTCTCTCTCTCTCCCCTACCCTCCCCCCTCTGCTGTTCTCGTAAGTAGCATCTTTTTCCTGTCTGTTCATATTCACATGTGAGTTGGATCTATTCCACCTCTGACCATTCTGTCAACTCTTTCTCTGGTTCATCACTCTGTCTGCCCTTCAATTAGAGGTCACTTTCAAACATGGCTGCTTCCTTCTACAAACTAACTTTACCTTCTTTGGTTTTGGTTAAAGGTGTGTGCTAAGAGTGTGCCTGCATCACACAGACCTAGACAGTTCTATGATGTGGTCTCTTGGTGGAGCAGCCATGTTCCTGGATTAAAATTCCTCTACATACCACAACTTCCTGGCTCCATTTTTAAAGTATTCAGTAAGTCTCAGAGCAGAGTCTAACTCCCACCTTGTATGTTATTGCTATTTATTTTTTTTTCTTTATTAACTTGGTATTTATTTACATTTGAATGTTATTCCCTTTCGGTTTCGTCCAACATCCCCTAATCCTCCCCTCCCTTCCTTATGGGTGTTCCCCTCCCCATCCTCCCCATTGCCACCCCCCCCCAACAATCACGTTCACTGGGGTTCAGTCTTGGCAGGACCAAGGGCTTCCCCCTTCCACTGGTGCTCTTACTAGTCTATTCAATGCTACCTATGAGGTCAGAGTCCAGGGTCAGTCCATGTATAGTCTTTGGGTAGTGGCTTAGTCCCTGAAAGCTCTGGTTGGTTGGCATTGTACATATGGGGTTTCGAGCCCCTTCAAGCTCTTCCAGTTCTTTCTCTGATTCCTTCAATGGGGGTCCTATTCTCAGTTCAGTGGTTTGCTGCTGGCATTCACCTCTGTATTTGCTGTATTCTGGCTGTGTCTCTCAGGAGAGATCTCCATCCGGTTCCTGTCGGCCTGCACTTCTTTGCTTCATCCATCTTGTCTAATTGGATGGCTGTATATGTATGGGCCACATGTAGGGCAGGCTCTGAATGGGTTATTGCTATTTCTTAACACTTTCAGGACTCTTACCGATGATGGTACGGATGCAATTCTCCGTTTTGGCAATGTTTCGGAGTTGTCCTACAAGTGATGCCCTATTTTCACTGCTCAGAGCAGTTAGACCTGTATCTTTAAGACCTTGATGGATTTCCTGAGATACTTGTTCACTCACACTTAACATAGATTCTTCTGGCCTAGATAGTGAAGACAAAAATATAGTTTCTTTGACATAGGGGCCAAACCCAGAAAGACCTATACTAGAAGTTAGACAGTCCCAAGGAAATTGTGATTCTCTCACCATCAATAGACAACGTGAATCAATGAGCATGTAAAATAGTCCTGTTATTAGCCTTAAGATACCAAATTATTCATATAAATAGTACTATATGCCAACTATATGGAACAATATATATTGGACAAGAGTTTGGTTACATTCCAAGAGCCATTCAATATTCTTTTCAGTAGTGAACATTTAAATGTTGTTGAAAAGGTATTCTTAGATATTCTTACTTTACCAAAAACACTGCAAATAAATTAATAACACTAAATTTCTATTTCTCCTTTATACTTTGATATGGAATCTCTATATGCCATGGGTATAAATAACAAAAATCCACTGTCCTTTGATGAAATACATATGTTCTCTTATAAAACATAGTAATGAATATTTGTAGCAGAGTGACCATCTTATTCTCCTTCTGGGTAGAAAAGATTTTATACTTATCTATGGCAAACCTAAAATATCAACAATATTTTTGCATCTGGTTACAAAAATCCTTTGTGTGAAGAATAATGGAATATCATACTGCCTGTTTATGGCCTAAATGTCATATTATATTTCATTCTAAAAGAAATCTATAAGACATCTGTTGAGACTGCTCACTTGGTAAAGTGCTTGCTGCACAAGCATGAGGGCCTGAGCATAGTTCCACAGTCAGAAGTGAAGGTTTGTGACAGTAATCACGGCACTCAGGTGGTTTACTAGAACTCATAATTCAGGCAGCCTAGCCTAATTAGTCAGCTTCAAGTTCAATTAGAGACTATGTTTCAAAAAAAATAAAGTAGGTAACAAAAGAAAGACCTTTGCAGTTGACCCCTGGCCTTGACATGTGACATGTACACACTTGCATGAACAAATGACTTTTAGTATAGACATGTGCACACAGCAGCACACACACACACACACAGAGAGACAGAGAGAGAGAGAGACAGAGAGACAGAGAGACAGACAGAGAGAGAGAGAGAGAGAGAGAGAGACAGAGAGAGACAGAGAGAGACACCAATGAAACATACTTGGAGCTAAATTCTTCTGTTAGAGCCTTCGTTATGCATTTCAATTTATCCACAAATTCTGGCGAGCTGAATAAAACACCACAAGAGAAACTTCTTGCCACAAGTAAAACTGAGGCTAGAATGGTCAAGTGGCGCAATTTGGATTTCATATTCTGCAGTCGTGCTTTATCCATCAGCAGAGTCTGTTTAGGCAAGAAAGAACAGGCTGTTAGGAAAGGAGGGCTGTAAGGGGGCTTCTATGAAAACAATAACAAAATAAATTCCTGAACACACATCCATACCTCAGGGAATTCTTCGCTCCCATGGTCCCTGAGAACAAGATTTAGGTACCCTTGGTATAACACTGTTGTAAGACTAGGCGGATCCGGGTCAGGCTTTGGAAATGGAAATGCACTTGTGCCAGAAGAGGTGCTCGGAGAGACAGATATACTTGGTAGTGATGTAATAAGCTCTGTGACAGCTCTAGTCATCCATTTTGTGGTGCAATCAAGGAGATCTATGAAAGAGAAGGGAACACATATGTTTAAACTCCCAGGCATAAAGTTGGAGACTTTAAGATAGTTTCTTGATGAAGGAAACATTCATTTTCAAAGCTAGAATCGAACTGATGATTTCCTTCCAGAATAGCTTTCATAGTAAAAGAAGGCACTATGGAGGCAGCTGGGGGCAAACTCCAAGCCAACCTGTGGACCCTGTTTACCCCAAAACAAATCAATATTCCAAGCCAGATCTGCCAACTAGTGCTATACCAGCATGATCAGCATGTAGGTAAAGCAACAACTTTCTTTTTTTTTTAAGATTTATTTATTTTATGTATGTGAGTACACTGTAGCTGTCTTCAGGCACACCAGAAGAGGGCATCAGATCTCATTACAAATGGTTGTGAGGCACCATGTGGTTGCTGGGATTTGAACTCAGGACCTCCAGAAGAGCAGTCAGTGCTCTTAACCTCTAACCATCTCTCCAGCCCTCAACAACTTTTTTTTTCCATCTTTATTAACTGGGGTATTTCTTATTTACATTTCAATTGTTATTCCTTCCTGGTTTCAGGCCAACATCCCCTAACCCCTCCCCTCCCCTTCTATGTGGGGGTTCCCATTCCCATCCTCCCCCCATTACCGTCCTTCCCCCAACAATCACATTCACTGGGGTTCAGTCTTGGCAGGACCAAGGGCTTCCCCTTCCACTGGTGCCCTTACTAGTCTATTCATGCTAGTTGGAACCCAGGGTCAGTTCATGTATAGTCTTTAGGTAGTGGCTTAGTCCCTGGAAGCTCTGGTTGGTTGGCACTGTTGTTCATATGGGGTCTCAAGCCCCTTCAAGCTCTTTCAGTCCTTTCTAAGATTCCTTCAATGGGGGTCCTGTTCTCAGTTCTGTGGTTTAATGATGGCATTCACCTATGTATTTGCTGTATTCTGGCTGTGTCTCTCAGGGGAGATCTACATCCAGTTCCTGTCAGCCTGCACTTCTTTGCTTCATCCAACTTATCTAGCCATGAGGGGCAGGCTCTGAATGGGTGTTCCTTCTGCCTCTGTTCTAAACTTTGCCTCCCTATTTCCTGCCAAGGGTATTCTTGTTCCCCCTTTAAAGAAGGAGTGAAACATCCGCATTTTGGTCATCCTTGAGTTTCATGTGTTCTGTGCATCTAGGGTAATTCAAGCATTTGGGCTAATAGCCACTTATCAATGAGTGCATACCATGTGTGTTTTTCTGTGATTGGGTTACCTCACTCAGGATGATATTTTCCAGTTCCATCCATTTGCCTATGCATTTCATGAATTCATTGTTTTTGATAGCTGAGTAGTACTCCATTGTGTAGATGTACCACATTTTCTGTATCCATTCCTCTGTTGAAGGGCATCTGGGTTCTTTCCAGCTTCTGGCTATTATAAATAAGGCTGCTATGAACATAGTGGAGCATGTGTCTTTGTTATATGCTGGGGCATCTTTTGGGTATATGCCCAAGAGAGGTATAGCTGGATCCTCAGGTAGTTCAATGTTCAATTTTCTGAGGAACCTCCAGACTGATTTCCAGAATGGTTGTACCAGTCTGCAACCCCACCAACAATGGAGGAGTCCTCAACAACTTTCTAATAGGGTGTGAGGCCTACTCCAGAGGAGGGAAGTTCACGTGTGGCTTTGTAGACCTGGCAAAGACTTATGGGCAAGGAACTCATAGTTCCTAAGGATGAACTTTTCCTTCATTTTTCTAAATAGAAATGCTGTCAACTTACCTCTAAGTATTTATGTTTATAAGCACAAATATGTGTTCTTTGTAGCCTTGATCAGAGAAAGTTCTTTTTGCCACAAACAGCAATTAGTTCAAAGATTGTGGTTTCTCAAAGTTGTAAGGGTGAGTAACTGTTGCCCACTCTGCTCTAAACAGAGCATCTATCACACCCCCTTCAAAGCTCAAGAAATGTCATAGAAAAGGTGGCAGAAAGAGTGCAAAAGTGGGATGACAGAGAGGAAGGCAATGGTCTGTTATATTCTGGACATGGCATGGTTATTGCAATTGTGTTCTCAAAGCAGTGAGATAGTTAGGCTGCACTGAGTCTGCATAAAATTGGATCTGTCAAAACCCAATCATGGGGAGGGGGAGGGCTCATGGGGCTGCACTGTCCTTCAGGAACTACTTCGATGGCTACTGGAGGGGAAGAGTCATTCAATGATCTACCAAGTGAGATGTTCCTACTCCAGTGGATGGACTCAGGTGGCCATAAAACAAAAAGACAGAAAAGTAAGAGGGGATTCTTTAAAAGGGAAATTGTGGTAGTGGGAGGGCACAAGAAAGGTTGGGCTTGAGACTAATCAGATTGCACCATGTGTATGTATGGAATTATCAAAGAATAAATTTAATTTTTTAAAAAAAGTGATTTGAATAGGCCTTTCTGTCTTGGAAAATTTTGCTTCTCTTAACCCTTGATCCAAGAAGTAAACTTTCTATTCAAAATAGAAAAACACTATAAAAATATTTGAAGCCAATTTCCACCTCTAGTTAAATTTCAAACACACCAGGCTGCTTGTCAAGGAGTTCTTGGAATTTAGCTCATTCATATTGTATAGAATGTTCCTGTAAATATGGTCGAATGTTCTTGATAGTATAGTTCACCATGTCCATTTTCATCAGGCCTAGAACTTGGAAGATACCCCTGTCACAGACAAATACAGAACAGTTAGTTTGAAAGGAAATCTAGTGTTCAAGAGTGTAGCTCAAGGAAAGAATAATTAAAATCCCAGTATTGAGAATAGGAAAGGGGCTGGAAAGTACTGATTTCAGTCAATAATAGCTAGTATGTGATCCAAAAAATTCAGTTGCCTTGAGTAGGGGCCTGATAGGCAAGGTTTCGTGAGGGCTTCAGTTTTACAAATAAGTGGATTCTAATAGAAAATGATGTGAGGCTAAGAATTTAATGTTGCTCTATTTGACCATGTAATGTTCTTTACCATGTTATAATGTCTCCAGAATACTCTCCAAATGCAGTCACTCAGTATTCAATGCTCCATCCTCCAGAACTGTAAGAAATAAATCTATGCTTTTTTAGAAATTACAGAAAATTGAGTATTTTGCCTGAGCACAACATAATAGACTAAGGGAGAAGAGTAATATTGAAAATTAGGACTGCTGATCCACTAAATAACTGAAAATGTGGGAAATGGGCAAAATCTAAAGGTTTGGAGAAACAGGCTAGAAAAAAGATTTGTTGATGAGACGGGTATTAAGGATGGCTTGGGTGATGGCTAAGAAGGAAAGAATATCTGCAATATGTTTGATGTTCCTAGGTATTACTAAAATATTCATTATCAAAATGTTGGCAGAAATAGGTACTAAGGGACATTACAAAGAAGTTTCAAAAGAAAATAAGAAGTCTTACAGGAAAACAGAAAGGAACTAGCAAATGCTTTGAATTGTGTACATGCTCAAAGTGCTTTACATAAGGTAAGTTTTGAGAGCAATGGCCTAAGACATTAGAGAAGTGAAATTTCTCAGCATGATACTGAAGGAGTTACCTGGCTACTTTTAGTCACATGCAGAAATACATGAAAAGAAAAAAAATAACTTAAACATGAAGTTCATAATTGAAACATAAGAAGGGTAGACTAACTTGAAAAAGTAAAGCCTGACAATGTATATAGTAAAAAGCCAGTAAGATCCAACCAAATATACCCAAGTAATTCCTTTTCTAATGAGATGAGTATGGATAGAAGGAAACTCTATGCTGGTCATACAGCAACGGGAAATATACCCTCCAGTGAATTTCAAAGACCTTCAAGGCAAGTAAGAATCTTTATTGTAAGATTACAGAGATGTACTAACTGGATGTCACCATTTGCTTGCCAAGAATACTACAGGCTCTGCTCTCTGAGTTTCAGTATAGTTGTCCCTCAGTCAACATAACCACTATAGGGCAAACAAGCTGAAGTGTATCTTAGGCTGGACAATTATTCTACTCAAAAATCTGGAAAACACTATGGTAAGCCTTAGTAATGCCCTGGTGGTACTAATTGTGCAAGTATTCAGAATACATGAGCTACGAAGCAGTAACAGTCTCTGGCAGCCTAGGCAGAAATCTGCCATGGAGGTATTATATCTAGGCACATGACAATGCCCAGTGGAGTTGCTGGGCAGCCTCCAAGACTTCAGTACTATAGAATTTCCTTGGACAGAATGCTACAAGTAAGAGACTCAAATTCATAACTATTTCTTAGAAGAATGAGCCCAATAAAACTATGGACATTGCCCTGACAAAAACTATTCAAACATCATTTCTATAAAAAAAAAAAACCTCTTTATGAAACAGACTAAGACATAAATAAATGCACCATTCAGGGACCAAAGGCTAAAGGGCGAGATGGCAGCAGAGATACATAGTCTGACATTTCAACAACCATTCTAGAGCTCTTTGCACTGTGGCTAGTGACTACTTTTGGAAAAGGGTAGTCAATAGAAGGAAAAACCAGCACTAACAATTATCTGTAAGAGGTTGAAGTATGAGTGATTAATTTCCAATTCATAAACAATATCATTTTTTCTTTTCTATTTGTTTTAGCTGCGAAACATTGAGAGTCTTCATTTCTGTTTCAGCAGAGTTTAGACTGGGAGAAATAGAAGAACACTTGAGTTGGGATGGACAGAAATCTGTAGAATTAGTGCTACACTTAAATGCTTTAAGAGCAGTTCATAAAATTTATGGCCTCCAAATGACCATTTACATGGCATCAAAAGAAACTGGAGACACTGCCCTTCCCAACTAAAAAGAAAGGGAGTAAAAAGGTGTTAGTTAGTAGTGCTTCTCAGCCTGGGACATAGAATATGTTTTACACATTATGCTAATATGGAGACTCACAGCTGGTCAAAATGTAAAAATAAGTGATTGTTGAGTGCCCAGACATAAAGAAGACATATATGACACAGCTGCCATTGCCCAGCAGGCATTATAGAAGAGAGGATGGAAAGATTGTTAGAGCCAAAGGATGAAGAGAGTGCTAGAAAATGCTATCCTCTGAATCTGGCAAGGTCCCTGCCATCTAGAACATGTAGCAGTTGCAGACACCTGGGCACATACTGAATAAAATCAGAACCAAACTTCAGAAGAGGAGTAATTGGGAAGAAAAAGTGGATCAGCAGGATTGATATGGGGATAATAGTATTCACTGTATATAGTAAGAAACTCAAAAATATTACACAAGAGTGGCTGGAGAGACTGCTCAGTTGTTAACAGCACTTGCTGCTCTTACAGAGAACTAGAGTCATTCCAAATAGTCACACATGGTAGGTCAGAAACATCAAGAATTCCAGTTCCAGAAGATCCAACACTGTCCATTGGACACAGCAAGTACTAGGCATATACATTGTGCACATACATACATTTTGGCAGGCAAGATGTTCATAAATGTAAAATAATATAATTTTAAATAAATTGTTAAAATTAAAAAAGTAAAGGTATAAAATAGAAGTGAAAAAAACTGTTAGCCTTCAGCATAATACAGAGGTGTATTACAATATTTGTCTCAATTTTTTTCATAGTACATAATAACATAGATTTGATGAGAGTATGGTATAGTTTGAAAATAGGTTGCTATCCAAAAACTAGCAAACTTCAAGCCCAAGTGTGAGATACTGAGAGGGTAGAAAGCTTAATACAATTATGAAGTTTATAAATAAACCTTTAGACCATCACCCAGATTACACAAGTATGGCGGGCTAGAAACCACCATTATTGAATAGAAGTGATTTTACAAAAACAAAAAAACTTAGTGTCTCTGTCTCTCTCTATCTCTGTCTCTTTGTCTCTCTGTGTCTGTCTCTGTCTCTCTGTCTGTCTTTCTTTCTGTGTGTGTCTGTGTCTCTGTCTATCTCTCTCCTCTCCCTCTCTTCTCTCCCCTTTCCCTCCCTCCCCTCCCCCTATCCTTTCATCCTGTGGTATTCTTTATCACTTTGAGATTCTACCAGAAACAATGCTTTCATTGGATGCAGCCCCTTAGTCTCAACCTTGGACTTTGAGGATGAGAGCCAAAATACTTACTTTTCTCTTTATAATTTACTCATACTGAGATATCACATTATTAACAACAAAAGATCCATTAAGAGAGCACGATTCTAGTCTTGCCTCAGTAACTGTACTGGATCTTTTATGCTCTCGAGTTCCTGTACAGCTTCATCTCTAACTGGTGCACACATGAGGGCCATCAAATTGACGATATAGTTGGAGAGATGAGGAACATCTAGAGCCCCATGCTCTGTTTCTTGTTTGAGGAGATCCAAATCCAGTGCCTCTTCAATCTCATTTCTTAGACGATTCTGACGTGGTAATAGTAGTGACATTAAAATCTGCCCACAAAAGAAAAACCAAAGGAGCCACATTATAGTCAGAATCCTAAACACGCACCCACTGAACAGTACTTGTTTTCTAGGGGGTTCAAGAAAGTAGGTCTCTAAATTTCTTACATAGTTATTTCTCTCCATTAAGAAGATCATTATCATTTTAGGCTTCATGGAAATTATAGCAATAGTCATTATTTTCAAGGGAAATGACATGGAAATCATGAATAAAAGTAACACTGGGGCAACAATTATGTATAGTCTACAACAACATATACAACCTCCACAAAATATGATGCCCTTAACAAAAGGGCAGTCTTAAATTATTTTACTCTAAAGAGCATAAGCAAGATATTCTCTCTTTTTTTGGTCATTTTTGTTTTCTGATGCAAACTCTCACTCTGTAAGCCTGGCTGCCCTGTAACTCAATCTGTAAAACAGGTTGGCCTAGAACTCAGCGATCTGCCTGTGCCTGCCTTGTGTTTGCTGAAATTAAAGGCATGCAGCACTACCACTACCTGGTAAGCAAGTTACTCTTAAATGGTCACTTGAAATAGCTTTTTTGACTTAATACAAATCCCTTGTGGCCAATAGTTCTTTTTTGGTGTTTCTGGAACACTTAAAACACAGTAAAAATTGAGTAAAAATATGCTTTATTGAACGACGCATTATGTTTTTAAAATAGTACTCTAACCCTCAAACTATATTTCATATGAACAAATAGGAGTCAATACACCCCATATCTGTTCATAAAGTAAGCTACTTAGAACATTAATGATATGAACATTAATAGTCCAAGGTATAAGGTGGACAGGGGACTTTACATCAACAGAGAGAAAGCCGACTACTCACCTGTTTTATGTTTTTTATAAGTTCAAGAGCACAAGAAAAATCAGGAGGAGTATGAGACAGTTGATCTTTCAAGTGGTCCCAAAATGCATTGTACATTGTCTCCACAAACTTGCTTTCCAAACTATTAAGAAAGTTGTGCAAAATGATCTTAGAGATTTAATACAGAATCACAATCCCTCAAACAATATTTAAAACCATGGAAAAACAAACAAACTCGTAGGCCAGAGAGGAGTTATGATTTGAGAAGTACTGGAAAGAATAATTGTCATTAGTCTCAGATGAAGAGCAACAAACACGCTTGAATCCTCTCAGAGCGATACCAGAATGTCTGTCAGTCTCTGTCTCCCTGCCACCCAACCCAATGCCCTGCTTTCTCCTTCTGTCCCTCCCTTCCTCCCAGTATCTCCCTGTGTCTCTCTGTCTATTTCTATTTTCCCCTCTCGATATACATCTGTTTCTGTCCCTCTCTCTCCCTCTCAATGTTTTTCTGAGGTTGTGTCTGTCTGTCTCTTCTCTCTCTGTGTTTCCTCCCTCCCTCCCTCTCTCTCCTCCCCCTCTCCCTCTCCTCCCTCTCTTCCTTCATCCCTCCTCCTCCCTGTTCTTATTCTCTCCTTTCCCTCTCTTTCCCTCCCCCCTTTGGAAGAATCATAAACTAAAACCGGGACTCTGACTTTTGACCATAATTCTGCATCTAGCCTAGATGTGTGACTTCATTAATATTTCTATATGCATAGTATGTGATATTTTTCACCTCAGTATGAAGGGTAGGGAAGGATTTTTTTTCCATGTTTATAATGCTGAAGGTTTTCATGCACTTTACAGAAGGACTAAATAAAATTTACTATTTTCCCCCCTTTCTAACCTGTTCTTCACTTACCCTATTTCTAAAAACCAGGAAGTTTACTTTTTTCCCTGAACTTTTTACAATAACAATGCACAATTTGTTTTTAAATACAAATGATAAAAAAGTTCAAGTTTCTCCCCCCCCCGCACATCAATAACTTGCATAACTTGTGCACAACGATCATCTATCACTCATCTGACATGTTCCAGAGTTTGGAACTCCACTATCACTACCCCTTTTATCTATCTGGTCAACAAATTCCAGAGAGTCTGTTTCCTAAGTGTCTCTGGAACCCTTCTTAGCCAAACATCATATCACACCTGTACATTTACAATAGTCTGTAAAGCAACCATCTTGCCCCAAAATGTGATTTGTCCTTGCTAAGCCAATGATTTTCCCAAGATCCGAATCTGCTTGTTCATCATGTCCAGTTCATCTAATATCTTTCAAGAACTTGATAACAGAAGCCAGATGCAGTATGACGCTTTTCTGTCAACACTCCCTAACTTTGAATGTTCCCTTCTTGTAACACCTTGCTCTGAAGCAGTAATAATCCCTTCCGAGTGAGTAGTAATTATTTTCTACCTTTCTATGCCCTTGAAGAGACGTTTCTTCTTAAGATAGTACTTTTCAAAAAATATCACCTAAAATGTACCAAGTCATTCTCTTGAGATTCAACTCAAATGGTATGACTTCAAGACAGTCTTCTCTGATAGTATTCCATGCAAGTCCATACTCATGAAGAACTCCACTCGCCAGCTGTGTAATTATTTACCCCTCTGCACAATAGCACATGGACTATTTACCCTACAGGAACCTCTCAATGGCAAAGAGAGCATCTTACCTGTAATGCCCTCAGCATTCAACATTCTACATCCCATCTAATAAGTACTCAATAAATGTTTGTTAACGAACGGCAATGGTGTTTCCATTAAGTACTGTTAACTCTAATTAGTATCATTCCTAATCCCCAAAGTAAAATTAGAAGAAATAAATATAACTCAGATTCTAGGGGCTATGAACTGAACTAAGATCCTAGGATACATGTGTTTTGGTGAAAACTCCAGTCGTGAAAGATGTACTTCCCATGTGTCATTATTAGCAACAAGCAAAATATATGCAACACACAAGAGAATCACAAGAACCAAGATGGTGCTTTAGTAACAGAATCCCTAAAGTGGCAAAATAAAGGAGGCATTCAAGGTGGGAAATTTTTAAAGCTATGAAATAACATTTTAACTCTTCATACTTACTTACAATGCGTGTGTACATGTACACACATACAAAGTGTCACAGAATCTGTCACAGAATCTGTCACAGAATCTGTTTGGTGGCAAGAGGATAAATTATATAAATTGATTCCTTCCACCATGTGGGATCAAATAGGTCAACTGCAAGCACCTTTACCTTCTAAGCCATTTTCTAACCCACATTTAAATGCTAATAATCCATTAGAAACATTCAATTCATACTGAAAGGTTCCTTTATGTACTTCAATATCAAAATAATACAATTGAATTGAATCAATATAATTATGAAGAACTTCAATAAGGCTCATTTTTCCTATTAAATCAGAATATATAAATCAGAAACTTCTTACTCATGACAAATGGCAATATCATTATTAGAAAAGTTATTTGTGGGGTTAGAGAGATGGTGGTTACAAGCACAGGCAGCTCATCTCCAGAGCCAGGACTTGAATCCCACAACCACATGGCAGCTCACAACTATCTATGACTCTAGCCCTAGGGTACGCAATGTCCTTTTCTGGTCCTGTTGAGCACCGCATGCATGTGGTACACAGACATATATGGAAACAATACACCCACACCCAGAAGATGAAATCAAAATTGGAAAAAGAAAAGTTGTTTATCTGCACCAACTTATTTTACAGAAAATTTGGACTACCATCTAGCAGCTCTACCCTTCAAGTTTATCTGCAAAGATCTGAAATTCTTCACTAAAATCTAAGAATTAACATTTTGACATAGGCCTATTTGGTATTTAGATATAATTTGTTATTTTCACACTTTGTGTGCCTGTATTTGTGTGACTGTTGCCTCTGTGTATGTAGTCTCTGTGCTCCTCTGGGATTTCACATATAGAGGCTAGAGGGTATTAGACATCCTGTGTCACTCTCCACCTTATTCCCTTGAGACAGGACCTCTGACTGAACCTGGAGGTAAGGGCCAGTAATCCTTTGTCTCTAATGCACACATAGCTTTGAATGGATGCACAACACCATACCATATTTTACATGGGTTCTGGGGATTTGAATTTAGATCTTCTTGTTTGTACAGTAACTGGGCTTAGCCACTAGATTATCCTTCATCCTCACTTGGCCAATTGTACTTATTTTTATTTTACACACATTGGTGTTTGGTGGTGTTTGGCCTCCACAGAGATCTGTATGAGAGTATCAGATACACTGAAGTAGAGTTATACTTATGAGCAGTCATTTGGGCTCTGGGAATTGAATCCAAGTCCTCTGGAAGAGCAGCCAGTGCTCTTAACTGCTGAGCCTTCTCTCTAGTCACCTGAACACTGTTATACTAAATAATTATACTGCTTCCTCTGCTGTCATACTTAATACTATTTATGACAGATTCAATCTCTGTATGTTTTAATAAAACAAATCAAACCTGATCAAAAATCATATATGCTATGTAATTATGTCAAGAAGAGCATTCATTCACCCAATCGATCAGTAAAATATATACCTGTTTTCAGGTATATCATTCTTTTCTACAATGAAATCTTGGTTTACAACAATTTCATGAGCAATACTCAATTTTGAAACTTCATTAACTTTTCCTAAATCTTCTTTAGAAATTGCTGCAGGCTGGTTCTCTAAAAAAAAAAAAAAACAAGCATAATATTTATCAAAAGAGATCAGAGAGCTAAAGACAGAGCCAGAGTGCCAGAGACATACACATAAATAGAGCCGTAGAGCCACAGATCCTGAGAGAGAGCCAGAAGTAGCGATACACCAGAGCCAGAACCAGAGAACCAGAGCCAATGATTGAGAGTCATAGCCAGAACCAGAGAGCTATAGCCAGAGAGTCAAGAGCCAACAGAACCAGGAACACAGACACAGACAGAGCTAAAAGCCAGAGCCTGAGAGCCAGAGCCAGAGCCAGAGCCAGAGCCAGAGCCAGAGCAAGAACTAGAGAACCAGAGCCAGAGAGCTAGGGTAATAGCCAAAAGCCAGAAACCAGAGCCAGAGCGCCGAGCACCAGGCGGAGCCGAGGCCTTGAGCGAGCCAGAGCTGAGCGCCTTGAGCCGGAGCTGAGGCGCTGGCGCCCGGAGCGCTGAGCGCCCAGCCGGCTGAGCGCCAGCTGAGCGCGGAGCGCGGAGAGCAGAGCCAGAGCCAGAGCCAGAGGGATGGGGATACAGAGCCAGAAAGCTAGAGAAAGAACATGAGAGCCAGAGCCATATGCAGAGCAGGCCCAGAGCCAGGACCAGACAGAAACCAAGTGCCAGATGTGAACAGCAGACCCATATTTAGAGCCAGTGGCATAGAACCAGAGTCAGAAAACCAGAGCCAGAGGGTGAGCTCATAGCCAGAATCATACAGCCATACCCAAATGCAGATAGCCATAGCTGAAGCTATAGACAGATTCAGAACCAGAGAGACAGCAAGCCAGAGAGCTAGAGGCAGAGACACAGAGATCCAGTGCCAAAGACAGACCATAGACAGAGCCAGAAAGCAGGAAAGGTAGAGACACAGAGGCAGACAAAGAAAAAGGTAAAGCCAGAGCCAGAGCCATAGATAGGGTCAGAACCAGAAGCCAGAGAGCCAGAGGAGAGCCAAAGCCAGAGAGCCTGAACCAGAAAGCCAGAGGTAGAGACAGAGAACCATTTCCAGAAAGCCAGAGCCAGAACCAGAAAGAGAGAGACAGGAGAGTCAAAGCAAAAGCCAGAGCCAGAGAACTTGAGCCAGAGGCAGGAGCAGAGTGTGAAGCAGAGTGTAAGGCAGAGTGAGGGGCAGGGGCAGGGGCAGGGGCAGGGGCAGGGGCAGGGGCAGGGGCAGGGGCAGGAGCAGGGACAGACAGCTAGAGCCAGAGGCAATGCCAAAAACCAATTTCAGAGGTAGAGGCAAATAGCCAGTGCCAAAGAGCCATCCCAATTCAGAACCCAAGAGCCAGAACCAGAACCACAAAGAGAGACCCAGAGAGCCAAAGAGCCAGAAAGCCAGAAAGCCAGAGCCAGAGTCAGGGTCACATATGAGAGCCAAAGGCACAGCCAAAGGGCCAGTGAGGCAGAACAAACAACCTAGAGCCAGAGCCAATGTAAAAAGCAGGGAGCCAGTCAGAAAGACAGCCAGATTCACAGAGCCAGAGGCAGAACCCGAACCAGAGCAAGCCAAATAGCAGGGATCAGACAGCCAGAGAGCCAGAAAACCAGAGATACAGGGCGCCAGAGAGCCAGAGAGCCAGAAGTCAGAGACCAGGGAGCCAGAGAGCCAGAGAGCCAGAAAACCAGAGATACAGGGAGCCAGAGACACAGGGAGACAAGGAGGCAGAGAGGAAGAGAGCAAGAGAGCTAATAAACCAGGGAGCCAGGGAAGCAGACAGACAAAGACCCATGGAGCCAGGGAGACAGGGAGGAAGGGAAACAGTGAACTAGAGAATCAGAGAGTGAGGAAGTCTAGGAGCCAGAGAGCCAGGGAGTCAGACAGACAGAGCACCAGTGAGCCGTGGCGCCAGGTAACCATGGAGCCAGAAAGACATACAGCCAGAGAGCCAGAAAGCCAGGAAGCCAGAGAGCCAGAGAGACAGGGAGCTAGGGAACCAGAGAAGCACGGAGACAGAGACAGAGAGCAAGACAAACGGGTAGCCAGGGAGGAAAGGATCCAGAGGGCCAAGGAGTCAGGGATCCAGGAACCCAGGAAGAGAGTCAAAGAGCCAAGCAGGCATAAGCGAGAGAGCCAGAAAACCAGAGATCCAGGGATCCAGAGACACAGGGAGATATGTAGGCAAGGAGGCAGAGAGATAGAGAGTCAGGGAGCCAGTGAGCCAGGGAACCAGAGACCAGGGAGCCAGGGAACCAGAGCCCAGGGAGCCAGAGAACCAGAGTCCCAGAAAGCCAAAGAACATGGAAACCAGGGAGCCGAGAGCCTTAAAGACAAGGAAAAAGGGATGCAAGGCGCCACAGAGCCACAGAGCCAGTGAACCACTGATCCAAGGATCCAGAAGGCCAGAGTGCCACACACCCAGGGAGCTGGGGAGCCACTGAACCAGACAGTCAGAGAACCAGAAAACCAATTATCCAGGGAGCGAGAGACAGAGGGAGACAGGGAGACAGGGAAACAGGGAGCCACAGAGACAGAGAACCAGTGAGCCAAATAACCAGAGAGCCATAAAATCAAATATTCAGGGGGACAGAGACACAGGGAGACAGGGAGATAGAGATCCAGGGAGACAGGGAGGCAGAGAGATAGAGAGCCAGGGAGACCGGAACACAGAGATAAAGAGTCACGGAACCAGGGAACCAGGGAACCAGGGAACCAGGGAAACAGGGAGAGAGGGAGACAGGGAGACAGGGAGACAGGGAGAAACAGAAACACAGGGAACCAGGGAACCAAGGAGGCAGGGAGCCAGAGAGACAGAGAGCTAGGGAGACAGGGAGATAGGGAGACAGGGAGACAGAGAGACAGAGAGCTAGGGAGACAGGGAGATAGGGAGACAGGGAGACAGAGACAGGAAGTCAGGGAGTCAGAGAGACTGGGAGGCAACGAGTCAGAGAGGGAGAGGTAGACGGAGAGAGAGAGAGAGAGAAAGAGAGAGAGAGAGACAGAGAGAGAGAGAGAGAGAGAGAGAGAGATGCAGAAAGAGAGACAGAGACATTGAGACAGAGAGAGAGAGACAGAGGGAGACAGAGAGAGACACAGAGGGATACAGAAAGAGAGACACAGAGAGAAGAGACCTAGGGAGCCAGAGAGTCAGTGAGCCAGGGAGACAGGGAGACAGGGAGCAGAGAGCCACAGAGCCACAGAGGCAGAGAGCCACAGAGACAGTGATCCAGTGATCCAAGGATCCAGAAGACCAGAGTGCCACACACCCAGGGAGCTGGGGAGCCACTGAACCAGACAGTCAGAGAACCAGAAAACCAATTATCCAGGGAGCGAGAGACAGAGGGAGACAGGGAGACAGGGAAACAGGGAGCCACAGAGACAGAGAACCAGTGAGCCAAATAACCAGAGAGCCATAAAATCAAATATTCAGGGGGACAGAGACACAGGGAGACAGGGAGATAGAGATCCAGGGAGACAGGGAGGCAGAGAGATAGAGAGCCAGGGAGACAGGGAGGCAGAGAGATAGAGAGCCAGAGAGGCACAGAGCAAGTGGTCCAGTGATCCAAGGATCTAGAAGGCCAGAGTGCCACACACCCAGGGAGCTGGGGAGCCAGTGAACCAGACAGTCAGAGAACCAGAAAACCAATTGTCCAGGGGGCCAGATAGAGAGAGACAGGGAGACAGCGAGGCAAAGGGACAGAGAACCAGTCAGCCAGCAGCCAGACAGCCATAAAATCAAATATCCAGGGGGCCACAGACATAGGGAGACAGGGTGGCACAGGCATAGAGAGACAGGGAGACACGGAAACAAAGAGCCAAGGAACCAGGGAACCAGGGAACCAGGGAGGCAGGGAGCCAGAGAGACGGGGAGCCAGGGAGACAGAGAGCTAGGGAGACAGGGAGACAGGGAGACAGAGAGACAGCGAGCTAGGGAGACAGGGAGATAGGGAGACAGGGAGAGAGGGGGACAGGGAGACAGGGAGACAGAGAGATAGGGAGACAGGGAGACAGGGAGACAGGGAGAGACAGAGAGACAGGGAGACAGGGAGCTAGAGGGGAGACAGGGAGACAGGGAGAGAGGGGACAGGGACACAGAGAGCCAGGGGAGACAGGGAGACAAGGGGACAGGGAGACAGGGAAACAGGGAGACAAGGAGACAGGGAGCCAGAGAGACAGAGAGCTAGGGAGACAGGGAAATAGGGAGACAGGGAGACAGAGAGACAGAGAGCTAGGGAGACAGGGAGCTAGGGAGACAGGGAGACAGGGAGACAGAGAGACAGGGAGACAGGGAGACAGGGAGACAGGGAGACAGGGAGACAGGGAGACAGGGAGACAGGGAGACAGGGAGACAGGGAGACAGGGAGACGGGGAGACAGGGAGACAGGGAGACAGGGAGACAGGGAGACAGGGAGACAGGGAGACAGGGAGACAGGGAGAGAGGGAGACAGGGAGACAGGGAGACAGGGAGACAGGGAGACAGGGAGACAGGGAGACAGGGAGACAGGGAGACAGGGAGACAGGGAGTCAGGGATCCAGGGATCCAGAGAGACAGAGAGTCAAAGAGCCAAGCAGGCATAAGCGAGAGAGCCAGAAAACCAGAGATCCAGGGATCCAGAGACACAGGGAGATATGTAGGCAAGGAGGCAGAGAGATAGAGAGTCAGGGAGCCAGTGAGCCAGGGAACCAGAGACCAGGGAGCCAGGGAACCAGAGACCAGGGAGCCAGAGAACCAGAGTCCCAGAAAGCCAAAGAACATGGAAACCAGGGAGCCGAGGGCCTTAAAGCCAAGGAAAAAGGGATGCAAGGCGCCACAGAGCCACAGAGCCAGTGATCCACTGATCCAAGGATCCAGAAGGCCAGAGTGCCACACACCCAGGGAGCTGGGGAGCCACTGAACCAGACAGTCAAAGAACCAGAAAACCAATTATCCAGGGAGCGAGAGACAGAGGGAGACAGGGAGACAGGGAAACAGGGAGCCACAGAGACAGAGAACCAGTGAGCCAAATAACCAGAGAGCCATAAAATCAAATATTCAGGGGGACAGAGACACAGGGAGACAGGGAGATAGAGATCCAGGGAGACAGGGAGGCAGAGAAATAGAGAGCCAGGGAGACAGGGAGGAAGAGAGATAGAGAGCCAGGGAGACAGGGAGGGAGAGAGATAAAGAGCCAGGGAGACAGGGAGGCAGAGAGATAGAGAGCCAGAGAGCCACAGAGACAGTGATCCAGTGATCCAAGGATCTAGAAGGCCAGAGTGCCACACACCCAGGGAGCTGGGGAGCCAGTGAACCAGACAGTCAGAGAACCAGAAAACCAATTGTCCAGGAGGCCAGATAGAGAGAGACAGGGAGACAGGGAGGCAAAGAGACAGAGAACCAGTCAGCCAGCAGCCAGACAGCCATAAAATCAAATATCCAGGGGGCCACAGACATAGGGAGATAGGGTGGCACAGGCATAGAGAGACAGGGAGACACGGAAACAAAGAGCCAGGGAACCAGGGAGGCAGGGAACCAGGGAGGCAAGGAGCCAAGAGACAGGGAGACAGGGAGATAGGGAGACAGGGAGACAGAGAGCTAGGGAGACAGGGAGACAGGGAGCCAGGGAGACAGAGAGCTAGGGAGCCAGAGAGACAGGGAGATAGGGACACAGAGAGACAGAGAGACAGAGAGACAGAGAGACAGCGAGACAGGGAGATAGGGAGACAGGGAGTCAGGGAGACAGGGAGACAGGGAGACAGGGAGACAGAGAGACAGAGAACTAGGGAGACAGGGAGAGACAGGGAGACAGGGAGACAGAGAGCAGGGAGACAGGGAGACAGGGAGACAGGGAGACAGGGAGACAGGGAGACAGGGACAGAGACAGGGAGGGACAGGGAGACAGGGAGCCAGAGAGACAGAGAGCTAGGGACACAGGGAGACAGGGAGACAGAGAGACAGAGAGACAGCGAGCTAGGGAGACAGGGAGACAGGGAGAAAGAGAGACAGGGAGGGACACAGGGAGACAGGGAGAGAGGGGACAGGGAGACAGAGAGCAGGGGAGAAAGGGGAGAGAGGGGGACAGGGAGACAGAGAGACAGCGGAGACAGGGAGACAGGGAGACAGGGAGACAGGGAGACAGAGAGCTAGGAGACAGGGAGACAGAGAGCTAGGGAGACAGAGAGAGAGGGGAGACAGGGAGACAGAGAGACAGAGAGCTAGGGAGACAGGGAGAGAGGGGGACAGGGAGACAGGGAGTCAGGGAACCAGGGATCCAGAGAGACAGAGAGTCAAAGAGCCATAGGGAGATGGGGGGACAGAGAGACAGGGAGCTAGGGAGATAGGGAGACAGGGAGAGAGGGAGCCAGGGAGACAGGGAGATGGGGAGCCAGGGAGAGAGAGAGACTAGGAGAACCAGAGAGATTGGGAGACAGAACAGGGAAAGAGGGGAGGAGGGGAGGGAGGGAAAGACAGAGAGAGAGAGAGAGAGACAGAGAGAGAGAGAGAGAGAGAAGGATTAGATTTCAGACAGAGAGACAGAGCTGGGGGAGGAGACAGGGAGAGAGGGACAGGAGACAGGGAGACAGAGAGAGACAGGGGAGACAGGGAGACAGGGAAAGCAAAAGAGACAGAGAGACAGGAGACAACCAAGCAGAGAGCGGCAAATATTCAGCAGAGACAGGAGACAGGGATCCAGGAGACAGGAGGGAGATAGAAAGCCAGGAGACAGGAGGCAGAGAGAGGAGAGCCAGAGAGCCAGGGAACTGGAGACCAGAAGAGAGTGCTACCAGGGAGACTGGGGGACCAGGGAGAGAAACCAGAAACCAAGTCTGGGGCTGGGGATAGGGAGAGACAGGGACAAGGAGACAGGGACAGGAAACAGGAGACAGACAGCCTTAAAGGGGCAGGAGAAATGGAGACAGGGTGCAAGGCGGAGACAGGGAGACAGGGAAATGGGAAGACAGTGAACCTCTGGATCAGGAGGATCTAGGGGGACAGGCCAGAGTGGGAGACAGAGAGACAGGGGAGACAGGGAGACAGGGAGACAGAGAGGGGACAGGGGAGACAGAGAGACAGAGAGCAGGGAGACAGGGAGACAGGGAGACAGAGAGAGACAGGGACAGGGAGACAGGGAGACAGAGAGACAGAGAGACAGAGGAGATAGGGAGACAGGAGCTAGGGACAGGGAGAGAGGGAGATCAGGAGATTCAGGGGACAGGAGACAGGGAGACAGGAGACAGGGAGACAGGAGACAGGGAGACAGGGAGACAGAGAGACGAGAGAGACAGGGAGACAGGGAGACAGGGAGACAGGGAGACAGGGAGACAGGGAGACAGGGAGACAGGGAGACAGGGAGACAGGGAGACAGGGAGACAGAGAGACAGGGAGACAGGGAGACAGGGAGACAGGGAGACAGAGAGACAGGGAGACAGGGAGACAGGGAGACAGGGAGACAGGGAGACAGGGAGACAGGGAGACAGGGAGACAGGGAGACAGAGAGCTAGGGAGACAGGGAGACAGGGAGAGAGGGAGACAGGGAGACAGAGAGACAGAGAGCTAGGGAGACAGGAAGATAGGGAGACAGAGAGACAGGGAGACAGGAAGATAGGGAGACAGACAGAGAGACAGAGAGCTAGGGAGACAGGGAGATAGGGAGACAGGGTGAGAGGGGGACAGGGAGACAGGGAGACAGGGAGACAGGGAGAGAGGGGACAGGATTCAGGGAGACAGGGAGACAGGGAGTCAGGGACTCAGGAGACAGAGACAGAGACAAAGAGCTAGAGAGCCAGAAGACAGGCAGGACAGAGACACAGGGAGACAGAAGACAGGGGAAGAGAGACAGAGGAGAGACAGGCACAGGAAACAGGGGAGAGCCAGGGAGCCAGAGCAGGGACAGGGGACAGGGAGCCAGGGAGACAGGGATAAAATCAGGGAGATTCAGGGGACCACAGAGACACAGGGGGAGACAGGGAGAATCCAGGGAGACAGAGAGAGACAGATGAACCAGGGAGACCAGGAGAGAGGATCCAGGAAGACCAGGGAGACAGAGATGAGGCAGGGGAGACAGGGGCCACTGAACAGACAGTCAGAAACAGGACAACGCAAAAGAGAGCAGGGAGACCAGGGAGCGAGAACAAGGGAGACAGGGAGACAGGAGACAGGAGCCACAGGACAGGGAGACAGGGAAACAGAGAGACAGGGAGACCAGGGGAAAGGGGATTCAGGGAGACAGAGACACAGGGGAGACAGGAAGATGGGAGAGGAGACAGAGACAGAGGACTAGGAGACAGGATATGGGAGGGGACAGGGGGACAGGGGGACAGGGGAGGCAGGGATGATCAGGGGACCAGGGAGACTGGGGAAACAGGGAGACAGGGAGTGGTCCAGAGATCCAGAGAGACAGGGAGAGAGAGAGAAGAGAGAGAGCTAGGGAGAGAGAGAGAGAGGACAGAGAGAGGAGACAGAGACAGAAGTCCAGAAAGGGACAGAGAATAGACAGAGAGACAGAGGGGAGACAGGGAGAGACAAGAGAGACAGAGAGAAGGGAGAGAGCCAGGGAGAGACAGGGAGAAAAGAGAAAGAGCCAGAGAGGCAGAGAGCCACAGAGACAGTGAGTGATCAAGACAGAGAGACAGAGGACAGGGAGACACAGTGAGAACAGAAAAGAGGGACACCAGGGAGGCAGGGAGCAGAGGGGGACAGGGAGACAGGGAAACAGGGAGCCACAGAGACAGAGAACCAGTGAGACAGAGAGACAATCAAATGGGGGACAGAGACAGGGAGACAGGGGAGACAGAGACCCAGGGAGACAGGGAGGCAGAGGACAGAGAGCCAGGGACAGGGAGAAGAGATGAGACCAGGGAGACAGGGAGGGGAGGAGCATGGAGACAGGGACAGGGAGACAGAGAGACAGGAGAGATAGAGAGCAAGGAGACAGGGACAGGAAGTCAGGAACCAGGAAAAGGAAACAGGGAGAGGGAGACAGGGAGACAGGGACAGGAAACAAAGAGAAGGAAACAGGGGGAGCCAGAGAAACAGGAGCCAGGGAGAGACAGGGAGCCAGGGAGACAGAGAGCTAGGGAGACAGGGAGACAGGGAGACAGAGAGACAGCGAGCTGGGGAGACAGGGAGATAGGGAGACAGGAGAGAGGGGAGACAGGGAGACAGAGAGACAGAGAGCTAGGGAGACAGGGAGATAGGGAGACAGGGAGTCAGGGAGACAGGGAGACAGGGAGACAGGGAGAGAGAGAGACAGGGAGAGAGGGAGACAGGGAGACAGGGAGGCAGGGAGACAGGGAGAAAGGGAGATAGGGGGACAGGGAGATAGGGAGAGAGGGAGACAGGGAGAGAGGGAGACAGAGAGACAGGGAGACAGGGAGACAGGAGAGACAGGGAGACAGGGAGACAGGGAGACAGGGAGAGGGAGACAGGGAGAGAAGGGGACAGGGAGACAGGGAGATAGGGAGACAGAGAGCTAGGGAGACAGGGAGACAGGGGACAGGGAGACAGGGAGACAGGAGACAGAGGACAGGGAGACTAGGGAGACAGGAGACAGGAGACAGAGAGACAGAGAGAGCTAGGGACACAGGAGACAGGAGACAGGAGACAGGAGACAGGAGACAGAGAGACAGAGAGCTAGGGACAGGGAGACAGGGGAGACAGAGAGACAGAGAGCGAGGGAGAAAGGGAGATAGGGAGAAAGGAGGAGGGGGACAGGGAGACAGGGAGACAGAGAGCTAGGGAGACAGGTAGACAGGGAGACAGAGAGACAGAGAGACAGCGAGCTAGTGAGACAGGGAGATAGGGAGACAGGGAGAGAGGGGGACAGGGAGCCAGAGAGACAGGGAGCCAGAGAGACAGAGAGCTAGGGAGACAGGGAGACAGGGAGACAGGGAGACAGGGAGACAGGGAGACAGGGAGACAGGGAGACAGGGAGACAGGAGACAGGGAGACAGGGAGACAGGGAGACAGGGAGAGAGGGGGACAGGGAGACAGAGAGGGGACAGGGAGACAGGGAGAGCAGGAGAGACAGGGAGACAGGGGGACAGGGAGGGAGGGAGACAGGGGGACAGGGAGACAGGGAAGAAGGGAGACAGGGAGACAGGGAGACAGGGAGATAGGGAGACAGGGAGACAGGGAGACAGAGAGACAGGGAGAGGGACAGGGAGACAGGGAGACAGGGAGACAGGGAGACAGGGAGACAGGGAGACAGGAGAGGGAGAGGGAGACAGGGAGACAGAGAGACAGAGAGCTAGGGAGACTGGGATACAGAGAGACAGAGAGCCAGGGAGACAGGGAGACAGGAGACAGGGAGACAGGGAGACAGGGAGACAGGAGACCAGGGAGACAGGGAGAGACAGGGAGACAGGGAGACAGGAGACAGAGAGACAGAGAGCTAGGGAGACAGGGAGACAGAGAGACAGAGAGCTAGGGAGACTGGGAGACAGAGAGACAGAGAGCTAGGGAGACAGGGAGACAGGGGGAGAGAGAGGGAGACAGGGAGACAGGGAGACAGCAGGGAGACGGGGAGTCAGGGATCCACGGATCCAGAGAGACAGAGAGTCAAAGAGCCAAGCAGGCATAAGCGAGAGCCAGAAAACAGAGATCCAGGGACGAGAGACACTGGGAGATATGTAGGCAAGAGGCAGAGATATAGAGAGTCAGGGAGCAGTGAGCCAGGGAACCAGAGACCAGGGAGCCAGGGAACCAGAGACCAGGGAGCCAGAGAACCAGAGTCCCAGAAAGCCAAAGAAATATGGAGACCAGGAGGCTAGGGCTAGAAAGCCAAGGAAAAAGGGACAGAAAACCAGGGAGAGCCTGAGCCAGTGACCCACGGTCCAAGGATCAGGGACCACACATGGAAGGAACTGGGAGCACTGAACAAAGAGACAAAGAACCAAGGAGGCAGGAGTGAGAGACAGAGAGCTAGGGAGACAGGGAAATAGGGAGACCTGGGAGACAGAGAGACAGAGAGCCAAATAACCAGGAGCCATAAAATCAAATATTCAGGGGACAGAACCTGAGACAGGGATAGACTGGGGACAGGGAGACAGGGAGACCAGGGAGACAGGGATACAGAGAGATAGGGAGGCACAGAACAAGGGTCAGGGAGACCAAGGGAGAAGAGCCAGGGACAGGGAGCTGGGGCAAGTAGGACCCAGGACAGTCAGAGGCAGAGAGTCAAAGAGACAGCAGGAGACAGGGAGACAGAAACAGGGAGCCACAGGGGACAACAGAGAACCAGGGAGCCAAATAACAGAGAGATAAAATCAATTATTCAGGACAGAGAACACAGGGAGACAGGGAAACAGAGAGACAGGGAAACAGGGAGAGATAGAGAGCCAGGGAGACAGGAGAGACAGAGAGAGCCAAGACAGGGAAACAGAAAGATAGAGACAGGGAGACAGAGGACATAAGAGTCAAGGGAAACAGGAAACAGGGAAACAGGGGAGAGAGGAAACAGGAACAGGAGACAGAGACAGGGAGCACAGGAGCCAGAGGAGAGGGAGACAGGGAAAGGGAGACAGGACAGAGAGACAGGAAGAGGGAGACAGGGAGAGGGAGACAGGGAGACCTTGAGAGAGAGGGAGAGAGGGAGAGAGGGAGACAGGGGAGAGAGAGAGACAGGAAGCTGGGGGATAGAGAGACTGGGAGAGGGAAAGGGGAGAGGGAGAGGAGAAAGAGAAGAGAGGGAGAGGGAGAGAGAGGGAGAGGAGAGAGAGAGAGAGAGAGAGAGAGAGAGAGAGGGAGAGAGAGAAAGAGAGAGAGATATTACTCAGACAGAGAGAGATAGAGCAGTGACAGGGAGAGGGAGAGAGAGAGAGACAGAGAGAGAGAGAGAGAGAGAGAGAGAGAGAGAGAGAGAGAGAGACAGAGAGACAGAGAGAGAGACAGAGAGAGAGAGAGAGAGAGAGAGAGAGAGAGAGAGAGAGAGACAGGGAGAGAGAGAGACAGACAGAGACAGAGAGAGAGAGAGAGAGAGAGAGAGAGAGAGAGAGAGAGAGAGAGAGAGAGAGAGAGAGAGAGAGAGAGAGAGGGACAGGGAGAGAGAGAGAGAGAGAGAGAGAGAGAGAGAGAGAGAGAGAGGGATTGATTCAGACAGAGAGACAGAGACATTGATTCAGAGAGAGAGAGACAGAGGGAGACAGACAGAGAGACAGAGGGAGACAGAGAGAGAGACAGAGGGAGACAGGAGACAGGAAACAGGGGCACAGAGACAGAGAACAGGGAGAGAATAACAGAGAGCAAAAACAAAGAACAGAGAGACAGGGAGACAGAGACAAATCAGGGACAGGGAGGGGGGAGAGGGAGAGGGGAGACAGGGGAGGGAGAGAGAGACAGGAGAGACAGAAACAAAGAGAGAGGAAGAGAGAGAAGAGAGGGAATTGATTCAGGGAGACAGAGACATGGGGAGAGACAGGGAGACAGAGACAGAGGGAGACAGAGAGGAGACAGGGGGAGACAGGGAGACAAAGGAACAGGAGCCACAGAGACAGAGAACAAAGGGACAGGGAGACAGAGAGAGCCACAAAAAGGGAGGGGACAGAGAGAGGGGAGACAGGGACAGAGAGACAGAGGGACATAAGAAGAGAGAGACAGGGAGACAGGGAGAGAGAGAGGGACAGAGAGCAGGGAGATAGGAGACAGGAAGACAGGGAGACAGGAGACAGAGAGACAGAGAGACAGAGACAGGGAGACAGGAGACAGGGGACAGGGACAGGGGACAGGGAGACAGGAGACAGGGAGCAGGGAGACAGGGACATAGGGAGACAGGGAGCTAGGGAGACAGGGAGACAGGGAGACAGAGAGACAGAGAGCTAGGGAGACAGGGAGACAGAGAGACAGAGAGCCAGGGAGACAGGGAGACAGGGAGACAGAGAGCTAGGGAGACAGGGAGACAGGGAGACAGAGAGACAGGGAGACAGGGAGACAGGGAGAGAGGGAGACAGGGAGACAGGGAGACAGGGAGACAGGGAGACAGGGAGACAGGGAGACAGGGAGACAGGGAGACAGGGAGACAGGGAGACAGGGAGACAGGGAGACAGGGAGACAGGGAGACAGGGAGACAGGGAGACAGGGAGACAGGGAGACAGAGAGCTAGGGAGACAGGGAGAGAGGGGACAGGGAGGCAGGGAGACAGGAGAGCTAGGGGAGACAGGGGGACAGGGAGAAAGGGACAGAGACACAGAGAGCTAGGGAGACAGAGACTAGAGAGACAGAGCCAAAGAGCCCGGTGCAGGCATAAGTAGAGAGCCTGGATAGACCAGGGAGACAGAGACAGGGAGATAAGGTAGGCAAGGAGGCAGAGAGATAGAGACAGAGCCAGTATTAGAACTAGAGACCAGGGAGCTAAACTGGTTTGGAGCTGGGGAAACCAGAGTCTCAGAAAGAAAGAACATGGAAAAGAGGGGGAGAGGAAAGACATGAAAAGGATGCACCACAGAGACAGAGCTAGTGAAACTAAATTCATGATCTAGAAGACACAAATCAAGCGTACCTAGGGAAAGGGGAGCACAGGAGACAGGGGGAGAACAGCCACTCAGGAGACAGGGAGGGGAGAAAGGGAGACAGGGGAAACAGGGAGGCAGAGAGATAGAGAGCCAGGGAGACAGGAGGGGAGACAGAGAGCTAGAGACAGGGAGGGAGAGAGAGGAGAGCTGGGGAGATAGGGAAAGAGAGAGAGAGCTAGGGAGACAGGGAGGCAGAAAGAGAAGAATAGGGAAACAGGGAAACAGGGAGACAGGAGACAGGGGAAGACAGGGAGACAGGGAAACAAACAGGAGACAGGGAGACAGGGAGACAGGGAGACAGGGGACAGAGACAGGGAGACAGGGAAATAGGGGAACAAGGAGGCAGAGAGACAGAGAGCTAGAGACAGGGAGATAGGGAGACACGGAGACAGAGACAGGAAGACAGGGAGACAGAGAGACGGGGAGGCAACGAGTCAGAGAGAGAGAGGTAGACGGAGAGAGAGAGAGAGAGAAAGAGAGAGAGAGAGAGAGAGAGAGAGAGAGAGATTGAGAGAGAGAGAGATGCAGAAAGAGAGACAGAGACATTGAGACAGAGAGACAGAGACAGAGGGAGACAGAGAGAAACAGAGAGACAGAGAGAGAGACACAGAGAGAAGGGAGCCAGGGAGCCCGAGAGTCAGTGAGCCCGGGAGACAGGGAGACAGGGAGCAGAGAGCCACAGAGCCACAGAGGCAGAGAGCCACAGAGACAGTGATCCAGTGATCCAAGGATCCAGAAGACCAGAGTGCCACACACCCAGGGAGCTGGGGAGCCACTGAACCAGACAGTCATAGAACCAGAAAACCAATTATCCAGGGAGCGAGAGACAGAGGGAGAAAGGGAGACAGGGAAACAGGGAGCCACAGAGACAGAGAACCAGTGAGACAAATAACCAGAGAGCCATAAAATCAAATATTCAGGGGGAGAGAGACAGGGAGACAGGAGACAGAGAGCTACAGGGAGGAAGAGAGATCCAGGGAGATGTGGGAGGGGAGAGAGACAAAGAGCCAGGAGACAGGGAGGAGAGAGATAGAGAGCCAGTACAGAGACAGTGATCCAGTGATCCAAGGATCCTAGAAGGCCAGAGTGCCTGCAGGAGCTGGAGCTACTGAAACAGACAGTCAGAGGAAACTAGAAACTAACTGAAACCAGGAGGCTAGAGAGAGAGACAGGGAGACAGGGAGACAGAGACAGAGAGACAAAGCAGCCAGGACAGACAACCACAACTAGGGAGAGGGGACAGGGAGACACAGGAGAGAGAGCTAGGGAGACATGGAAACAAAGAAGCCAGGGCAGAGGAGGGAGGAAAGGAGGCAGGGAGATAGAGAGACAGGAGAGCCAGGAGAGACAGAGAGCAGAGACAGGGAGACAGAGAGAGAGGAGACAGAGAGCTAGGGAGACAGGAGAGAGGGAGACAGGAGAGAGGGGACAGGGAGACAGGGAGACAGGAGACAGAGAGCTAGGAAGACAGGGACAGGGCACAGGGAGACAGGGAGACAGGGGACAGGGAGCCAGGGACAGGAGCCAGAGAGACAGAGAGCTAGGGGAGACAGGGAGACAGGGGGACAGGGAGACAGGGAGACAGGGAGAGGGAGAGGGAGACAGGGAGACAGGGAGACAGGGAGACAGGGAGACAGGGAGACAGGGAGACAGGGAGACAGGGAGAGAGACAGGAGCTAGGGAGACAGGGAGACAGAGACAGAGAGACAGAGAGCTAGGGAGACAGGGAGACAGAGAGACAGAGAGCTAGGGAGACAGGGAGACAGAGAGACAGAGAGCTAGGGACACTGGGAGACAGGGAGAGACAGGGAGACAGGGACAGGGAGACAGGGAGAGAGGGGAGGGAGAGAGAGACAGGGAGACAGGGAGACAAAGGAGAGACAGAGAGAGAGGAGACAGAGAGACAGAGCTAGGGAGACTGGATACAGAGAGACAGGAGACAGGGAGACAGGGAGAGGGGGGACAGGGAGACAGGGAGACAGGGAGAGATGGGAGAGAGGGGGACAGAGAGGACAGAGACCAGGAGACAGGGAGACAGGGGACAGGAGACAGGGAGACAGGGACCAGAGAGAGAGAGAGCAAGGGAGAGACAGAGGGAGATAGGGGAGACAGGGTGACAGGGAGACAGAGACAGGAGACAGGGAGGCAGAGAGATAAGACAAGGAGACAGGGGGACAGAGAGAGGGGAGAGGAGAGGGAGACAGGGAGACAGAGAGAGGAGAGCTAAGGAAGACAGGGAAACAGGAGACAGAGACAGGAGACTGAGACAGAGACAGAAAGTGGGGGAAATGGAGGGAAGACAGGGAAACAGGGAGAACAGGGAGACAAGGGAGACAGGGAGACAGGGAGAGACAAGGACAGGGAAACAAGGAGGCAGGGAGCCAGAGACAGAGAGCGTAGGGAGACAGGGAGATAAGGAGACAGGGAGACAGAGAGACAGGGAAGTCAGGGAGTCAGAGAGACTGGGAGGCAAGGAGTCAGAGAGGGAGAGGGAGAGGGAGGGAGAGGGAGAGGGAGAGGGAGAGACAGAGAGAGAGAGAGAGAGAGAGAGAGATTGATTCAGACAGAGAGACAGAGAGGTTGTGTGGGAGTGTGAGAGAGAGACAGAGAGACAGAGAGACAGAGAGAGAGACAGAGAGAAGGGGAGCCAGGAGCCAGAGAGTCAGTGAGCCTGGGACAGAGACAGGGGAAACAGAGAGAGCAGAGCCACAGAGAGGCAGAGAGCCACAGAGACAGTGGGGATCTGTGATCTAAGGACAGAAGACCAGAGGCACACACCCAGGAGCTGGGGAGCCACTGAACCAGACAGTCAGAGAAACCAGAAACTCATTCAGGAGCGAGAGGGAGACAGGGAGACAGGGAAACAAAATAAGGAGACAGAGAACCAGTGAGACAAATAACCAGAGAGCTACAAAATGGGCTATTTAGGGGACAGACAGGGAGACAGAGACAGAGACGGGAGAGGGGGGAGAGATAGAGAGCAGGGAGACAGGGAGGCAGAGAGAGAGCTAGAGAGGCACAGGAGTAGGGGTGCTGGTGATCAAGGACGAAGGGTGAGTTACATAGATAGGGGAAGGGAGCAGGAAACAGAGAAAAAGAGAACCAGAAAACCAGGGGCAGGAGAGAGACAGGAGACAGGAGGCAAAGAGACAGAGAACAAATAGAAGCAAAGACAGCCAGAAAATCAGGCCAGGGGCTAGGGAGACAGGGAGACAGGCAGAGAGAGACAGGGGAGACAGGAAACAAAGAGCTAGGGAAACACAGGGAAACAGGGAGACAGGGAGACAGTGAGACAGGGAGACACGGAAACAAGAGAGACAGGGAGACAGGGAACCAGGGAACCAGGGAGGCAGGCAGAGAGAGAGACGGGGAGCCAGAGAGACAGAGAGCTAGGGAGACAGGGAGACAGAGGAGGGGGACAGGGAGACAGGGAGACAGAGAGCTAGGGAGACAGGGAGATAGGGAGACAGAGAGCTAGGGAGACAGGGAGAGAGGGAGGGGAGACAGGGAGACAGGGAGACAGGGAGACAGGGAGACAGGGAGACAGAGGGACAGGGAGACAGGGAGACAGGGAGACAGGGAGCCAGAGAGACAGAGAGCTAGGGAGACAGGGAGACAGGGAGACAGGGAGACAGAGAGACAGAGAGGAGACAGGGAGACAGAGAGACAGAGAGCTAGGGAGACAGGGAGACAGAGAGACAGAGAGCTAGGGAGACAGGGAGAGAGGGAGACAGAGAGAGGGAGACAGGGAGACAGGGAGACAGGGAGACAGGGAGACAGGGAGACAGGGAGACAGGGAGACAGGGAGACAGGGAGACAGGGAGACAGGGAGTCAGGGACAGGGACTAGAGAGACAGAGAGAGCAAAGAGCTAGGGAGGTACAAGGGAGAGCTAGAAACAGAGAGGGACCAGGAGACACGGGGAGACAGGGAGAGAGAGGGAGAGACAGAGAGAGAGGGGACAGGGAGACAGGGAGACAGAGAGACAGAGAGCTAGGGAGACTGGGAGACAGAGAGACAGAGAGACAGAGAGCTAGGGAGAGGGAGCCAGAGAGCGAGGGAGACAGGGAGACAGGGAGCCAGGGAGCCACAGAAACAGAGAACCAGAGAAACAAAGAACCAGAGAGCCAGAAAGTCAAAGATACAGGGAGACAGGGACACAGGGAGACAGGGAGATAGAGAGCCAGGGAGACAGGGAGGCAGAGAGATAGAAAGCCAGGGAGACAGGGAGGCAGAGAGATAGGAGCCAGGGAGAGAAATAGAGAGAGATAGAGAAAGACAAAGACATAAAGGATAGAAACTAGGGAAACAAAACAAGGAAAAGGATGACAGGGAGACAGAGCCACAGAGAGACAGAAACAGAGAGACAAGGGATTCAGGCTGAGTGCCACATACCCAGGGAGCTGGGGAGAGACAGAGAGCTAGGAGATAGGGAGATGGGAGACAGGGAGAGAGAGAGAGAGCTAGGGACAGGGAGAAGACAGGGAGAGAGAAACAGGGAAGTCAGAGAGACTGGGAGGCAAGGAGCAGAGAGGGAGAGAGGGAGAGGAGAGGGAGAGGGAGGGGAGAGGGGGAGAGGAGAGAGAGGAGAGAGAGAGAGAGAGAGAGAGAGAGAGAGAGAGAGAGAGAGAGAGAGAGACATTGATTCAGAGAGAGAGAGAGACAGAGGGAGACAGAGAGAGAAACAGAGAGAGACAGAGAGAGAGAAACAGAGAGAAAGGACCCAGGGAGCCAGAGAGTCAGTGAGCCCTGGAGACAGGGAGACAGGGAAACAGAGAGCCACAGAGCACAGAGGCAGAGAGCCACAGAGACAGGATCCAGATCCAAGGATCCAGAAGACAGAAAGAGCACACACCTAGGGAGCTGGGGAGCCATGAACAGACAGTCAGAGAACCAGAAACCAATACTCAGGAGCGAGAGACAAAGGGAGACAGACACAGGGAAACAGGGAGCACAGAGACAGAGAAACCAGTGAGCAAATACCAGAGAGAGACAAAATCAAATATTTAGGGGGACAGAGACAGGAGACAGAGAGAGGAGACTGGGAGAGGAGGGGAGAGAGCCAGGGAGACAGGGAGGCAGAGAGATAGAGAGCGAGAGAGCCACAGAGACAGTGGTCCAGTGATCCAAGGATCTAGAAGGCCAGAGTGCCACACACCCAGGGAGCTGGGGAGCCAGTGAACCAGACAAACAGAGAAACTAGAAAACCACTGTCTAGGGGCCAGAGAGAGAGACAGGGAGACAGGAAGGAAAGAGACAGAGAACCTATCACAGCCAGCAGTAGACAGCCATAAAATGAGCAGCTAGGGGCCACAGAGACAGGGTGAGCAGGTAGAGAGACAGGGAGACACGGAAACAAAGAGCCAGGGAACCAGGGAGGCAGGGAACCAGGGAGGCAAGGAGCCAAGAGACAGGGAGACAGGGAGACAGGGAGACAGGGAGACAGAGAGCTAGGGAGACAGGGAGACAGGGAGACAGGGAGACAGAGAGACAGCGAGCTAGGGAGATAGGGAGACAGGGAGAGAGGGGGACAGGGAGACAGGGAGAGAGAGAGGGAGAAAGACAGGGAGACAGGGAGACAGGGAGACAGGGAGACAGGGAGACAGAGACAGAGACAGGGAGACAGGGAGACAGGGAGACAGGGAGACAGGGAGACAGGGAGACAGGGAGACAGAGAGCTAGGGAGACAGGGAGACAGGGAGACAGGGAGAGGGAGACAGGGAGACAGGGAGACAGAGAGACAGGAGACAGAGAGACAGATAGGGAGACAGGGAGACAGGGAGACAGGGAGACAGGGAGACAGGGAGACAGACAGGGAGACAGGGAGACAGGGAGACAGGGAGACAGGGAGACAGAGACAGGGAGACAGGGAGACAGAGAGACAGAGAGCTAGGGAGACAGGGAGACAGAGAGACAGAGAGCTAGGGAGACTGGGAGACAGAGAGACAGAGAGCTAGGGAGACAGGGAGACAGGGAGACAGGGAGACAGGGAGACAGGGAGACAGGGAGACAGGGAGACAGGGAGAGAGGGGGACAGGGAGACAGAGAGACAGTTAGCTAGGGAGACAGGGAGATAGGGAGACAGAGAGAGGGGGACAGGGAGACAGGGAGACAGAGAGCTAGGGAGACAGGGAGACAGGGAGACAGAGAGAGAGAAAGGGAGACAGAGAGACAGAGAGACAGAGGGGGAGACAGGGAGACAGAGAGACAGAGAGAGAGGGAGGGAGACAGGGAGACAGAGACAGAGAGGAGACTGGGATGGTAGAGGGGAGAGCTAGAGAGACAGAGAGCTAGGGGGACAGGGAGACAGGGAGAGAGGGGACAGGGGAGACAGGGAGACAGTAAGATGGGGAGACAGGGAGCTCCACGGACCGAGAGACAGAGAGAGTCAAGAGCCAAGCAGGCAAGCGAGAGAGCCAGAAAACAGAGATCCAGGGACCCAGAGACACAGGAGAGCAGTAGGCAAGGAGGCAGAGATAGAGAGTCAGGGAGCCAGTGAGCCAGGAAAAGACCAGGGAGCCAGGGAACCAGAGACCAGAGAGAGCTAGAGAACCAGAGTCCCAGAAAAGCAAAGAACATGGAAACCAGGAGCTGAGAGCCCAAAGCCAAGGAAAAGGGGATGCAAGGCCAAGAGCCACAGAGCCAGTGATCCACTGACCAAGGGATTCGAAAGGCTGGAAAAGCACACACCCAGGAGCTGGGGGAGCCACTGAACCAAACAGTCAGAAAACCAGAAAACCACTATTAGAGAGGAGAGACAGAGGGAGACAGGGAGACAGGGAAACAGGGAGCTACAGAGACAGAGAAACTACAAAGGAGAAATGAGAGCAAACCGCCTTCAGGGGGACAGAGACACAGGGGAGACAGGGAGACAGAGGTGACTAGGGAGACAGGGAGGCAGAGACAGAGAGCCAGAGACAGGGAGGAGAGACAGAGGAGCCAGGGACAGGAGGCAGAGAGATAGAGAGCCAGGAGATAGGGAAACAGAGAGAGCAGGGAGACAGACATAAAGAAACACGGAAATCAGGGAAACAGGGAAACAGGGAAACAGGGGAGAGAGGGACAGGGGACAGGAGACAGGGAAACAGAAACAGGGAAAGGGAACCAAGGAGGCAGGGGAGCCAGAGAGACAGAGAGGAGGAGACAGGGAGACAGAGAGACAGGGACAGAGAGACAGAGAGCTAGGGAGACAGGGAGATAGGGAGACAGGGAGACAGGGAGACAGGAAGTACCGAGAGCAGAGACACTGGGATACAAGGAGTCAGAGAGGGAGAGGGAGAGGGAGAGGTAGACGGAGAGAGAGAGAGAGAGAGAGAGAGAGAGAGAGAGAGAGAGAGAGAGAGAGAGAGAGAGAGAGACAGAGATTCAGAAAGAGAGAGAGAGACAGAGACAGAGAGACAGAGACAGAGAGAGAAGAGAGAAACAGAGAGACAGAGAGAGAGACACAGAGAGAAGGGAGACAGGGAGCGCGAGAGAGAGAGAGCGCGGGAACAGGGAGACAGGGCGCAGAGAGCCACAGAGCCACAGAGGCAGAGAGCCACAGAGACAGTGATCCAGTGATTAAGGATCTCAGAAGACCAGAGGCCACACACCCAGGGAGCTGGGGGGAGCTACTGAAACCAGACAGTCAGAGAACCAGAGAACCAGGGAAGAGAGGGGGACAGGGAGACAGGGAGACAGAGAGAGAGGGAGACAGGGAGACAGAGGGAGACAGAGAGCAGGGAGACAGGGAGAGAGGGAGACAGGGAGACAGAGAGACAGAGAGATAGGGAGACAGGGAGATAGGGAGACAGGGAGACAGGGAGGCAGAGAACACAGGGAGAGCCAGGGAGACAGGAGGTGAGAGAGACAGAGAGCCAGAGAGGGGAGGAGACAGAGAGACAGTGATTCAAGGAGACAGGGAGGCAGAGAGATAGGAGACAGGGGAGATGGGGAGACAGGGAGAGAGAGACAGACAGACAGGGAGTCAGAAGAGTCATGGGAGGGGAGAGGGAGAGAGACAGGGAAACAGGGAAGAGACAGAGAGAGAGAGAACAGAGAGAGAGAGAGAGAGAGAGAGAGAGAGAGAGAAAATTGATTGATTCTACAGAGAGACAGAGACATTGATCAGGGAGAGACAGGGGAGACAGACAGAGAGACAGGAGACAGGGAAACAAAGAGAGGGAGACAGGGGAGACAGGGAAACAGGGAGCCACAGAGACAGAGAACCAGTGAGCCAAATAGAGACCAGAGAGCCATAAAATCTATTATTCAGGGAAGACAGGGAGACAGGGAGACAGAGAGACAGAGAGCTAGGGAGATAGGGAGACAGGGAGAGAGGGGGACAGGGAGCCAGAGAGACAGGGAGCCAGAGAGACAGAGAGCTAGGGAGACAGGGAGACAGGGAGACAGGAAGACAGGGAGACAGGGAAACAGAGAGACAGAGAGCTAGGGAGACAGGGAGACAGGGAGACAGGGAGAGAGACAGGGAGACAGGGAGACAGGGAGACAGGGAGACAGGGACAGACAGGGAGACAGGGAGACAGGGACAGGGAGACAGAGAGCTAGGGAGACAGGGAGACAGGGGGACAGGGAGACAGAGAGCTAGGGAGACAGGGAGACAGGGGACAGGGAGACAGGGAGACAGAGAGCTTGGGAGACAGGGAGACAGGGGGACAGGGAGACAGGGAAACAGGGAGACATGGAGCCAGAGAGACAGAGAGCTAGGGAGACAGGGACAGAGACAGAGAGACAGAGAGCTAGGGAGACAGGAGACAGAGAGATAGAGAGCCAGGAGACAGGGGAGGGAGAGAGAGAGAGCCAGGAGACAGGGAGGCAGAGAGAGAGAGAGCCAGGGAGACAGGGACATAGAGACATAAAGAGTCACGGAACCAGGGAACCAGGGAAACAGGGAAACAGGGAGACAGGGAGACAGGGAGACAGGGACAAACAGGGAGACAGGGAACCAGGGAACCAAGGAGGCAGGGAGCCAGAGAGACAGAGAGCTAGGGAGACAGGGAAATAGGGAGACAGGGAGACAGAGAGACAGAGAGCTAGGGAGACAGGGAGATAGGGAGACAGGGAGACAGAGACAGGAAGTCAGGGAGTCAGAGAGACTGGGAGGCAACGAGTCAGAGAGGGAGAGGTAGACGGAGAGAGAGAGAGAGAGAGAGAGAGAGAGAGAGAGAGAGAGAGAGAGAGATTCAGACAGAGAGACAGAGACATTGAGACAGAGAGACAGAGACAGAGGGAGACAGAGAGAGAAACAGAGAGAGCCAGAGAGAGAGACACAGAGAGAGAGCCAGGGAGCCCGAGAGTCAGTGAGCCCGGGAGACAGAAAGACAGGTAGCAGAGAGCCACAAAGCCACAGAGCCACAGAGAGCTACAGAGAGAGTGGGGACGCAAAGTGGACGCAAGGATCTAGAAACCAGAGTGCACAAACCTAGGGAGTTGGGGAGCTACCTGAACCAGACAAAGTCACAGAAACCAGAAACCACCATCCAGGGGAGGAGAGACAGAGGGAGAAAGGAGACAGGGAAACAGGAGCCACAGAGACAGAGAAACCAGTGAGACAAAAACCAGAGAGCTAAGTAAAATATTCAGGGGGACACGGGAGACAGGGAGAGACAGAGACAGGGACCCAGGGAGATGGGGAGGCAGAGAAAGAGCCAGGGAGACAGGGAGGCAGAGAGATAGAGGCCAGAGCCACAGAGATAGTGATCCAGTGATCCAGGATCTAGAAGGAGGCAAGTGCCACACCCAGAGAGAGCTGGGGGAGCCAGTAGACAGACAGTCAGAGAACCAGAAAACCAATTGTCCAGGGAGGCCAGATGAGAGAGAGACAGGGAGAGCACAGGGAGGCAAAGAACAAAGAACCAGTCAGCCAAGCAGCCAGACAGCCATAAAATCCATAATCCAGGGGCTAGGGACATGGGGAGACAGGGGTGGCACAGGCAAGGAGAGCCAGGGAGACACAGGAAACAAAGGCCCAGGGGAACCAGGAGGCAGGAAAAGGAGGCAGGGAGCCAGAGACAGGGGCCAGAGAGACAGAGAGCTGGGAGACAAGGAGACAGAGAGACAGAGAGACAGCGAGCTAGGGAGACAGGGAGACAGGGAGACAGGGAGACAGAGAGACAGGGAGACAGGGAGACAGGGAGACAGGGAGACAGAGAGACAGAGAGCTAGGGAGACAGGGAGACAGGGAGACAGGGAGACAGGGAGACAGGGAGACAGGGAGACAGAGAGCTAGGGAGACAGGGAGACAGGGAGACAGGGAGACAGGGAGACAGAGAGACAGCGAGCTAGGGAGACAGGGAGAGAAGGGGACAGGGAGACAGGGAGACAGAGAGACAGAGAGCTAGGGAGACAGGGAGACAGGGAGACAGGGAGACAGGGAGGCAGAGAGATAGAGAGCCAGGGAGATAGGGAAACAGAGAGATAGAGAGCCAAGGAGACAGGGACATAAAGAGTCACGGAACCAGGGAACCAGGGAAACAGGGAAACAGGGAGACAGGGAGACAGGGAGACAGGGAGACACGGAAACAGAGAGACCAGGGAACCAGGGAACCAGGGAGGCAGGCAGCCAGAGAGACGGGGAGCCAGGGAGACAGAGAGCTAGGGAGACAGGGAGAGAGAGAGACAGGAAGTCAGGGAGTCAGAGAGACGGGGAGGCAAGGAGTCAGAGAGGGGGAGGGAGAGGGAGAGGGAGAGGGGGAGGGAGAGGGAGAGGGAGAGGGAAAGAGAGAGAGAGAGAGAGACAGATAGAGAGAGAGAGAGATTGAGGCAGAGAGAGAGAGACAGAGGGAGACAGAGAGAGAAACAGAGAGTGACAGAGAGAGAGAAACAGAGAGAAGGGACCCAGGGAGCCAAAGAGTCAGTGAGCCAGGGAGACAGGGAGACAGGGAGCAGAGAGCCACAGAGCTACAGAGCCAGACAGCCACAGAGACAGTGATCCAGTGATCCAAGGATCCAGAAGACCAGAGTGCCACACACCCAGAGAGCTGGGGAGCCACTGAACCAGACAGAGAACCAGAAAACCAATTATCCAGGGAGCGAGAGACAGAGGGAGAAAGGGAGACAGGGAAACAGGGAGCAGGTAACAGAGACAGAGAGCTCAGTGAGCAAATACCAGAGAGCTATTATCTATTCAGAGGGTGGCACAGAGACACAGGGAGACAGAGACAGGAATCCAGGGAAACTAGGGAGGCAGAGAGATGAGAGAGCCAGGGGAGACAGGGAGGCAGAGAGCATAGAGAGCAGGGAGACAGAGACAGTGAGATTCAAGGATCTAGAAGGCCAGAGTGCCACACACCCAGAGAGCTGGGGAGCCAGGAACCAGACAGTCAGAGAACCAGAGACCAATTGTCCAGGGGGGATAGAGAGAGACAGGGAGACAGGGAGGCAGAGGGAGACAGAGAAACCAGTCCAGACAGCAGCTAGACAGCCATAAATCAAATATCAGAGGGGCCAGAGACAGGGGGAGGGGAGACAGAGAGAGGCACAGGCAAAGAGGGGAACCAGGGAGACAGGGGAGAAGGGGACAGAGAACCAGGGAGACAGGGACAAAGGGGGAGACAGGGACAGAGGACAGGGGAGAGCCAGGGGACAGGGAGAGGGAGACAGGGGAGACAGGGAGACAGGAGACAGCCAGAGAGACAGAGAGCTGGGAGACAGGGAGACAGGGAGACAGGGGAGACAGGGAGACAGAGAGACAGAGAGACAGAGGGGACAGGTAGAGAGGGAGACAGGGAGACAGGGGACAGGGAGACAGGAGACAGGGAGACAGGGAGACAGGGAGAGACAGGGGGACAGGGGACAGGAGAGACAGGGGCCAGACAGGGGAGACAGGGAGACAGGGAGACAGGAGACAGGGAGACAGGGAGACAGGGAGACAGGGAGACAGGGAGACAGGAGACAGAGAGCAGAGAGCCAGGAGACAGGGAGACAGGGGAGAAGGACAGGAGACAGGGAGACAGGGGAGACAGGGACAGGGAGAGGGGGACAAGGAGACAGGGAGACAGGGAGAGAGGGGACAGGGAGACAGGGAGGACAGGAGACAGGAGACAGGGAGACAGGGAGACAGGAGACAGGGAGGGGGAGAGAGGGGACAGGGACAGAGAGCTGGGAGACAGGGAGACAAGGGGACAGGGAGAGGGAAACAGGGAGACAGGGAGACAGGAGCCAGAGAGAGAGAGAGCTAGGGAGACAGGGAGACAGAGAGACAGAGAGTCAGGGAGACAGGGAGACAGAGAGACAGAGAGCTAGGGGAGACAGGGAGACAGGGAGAGAGGGGACAAGAGACAGGGAGACAGGGAGACAGGGAGACAGGGAGTCAGGGGGACCTGGGACCAGGGGCCCAGAGAGGCAGAGAGCCAAAGAGCCAAGGAGGCAAGGGAGAGCCAGAAACCAGAGACTAGGGACGACAGAGACACAGGAGACAGGTAGGGGAAGGAGGCAGAGAGAGAGACAGAGACAGGGAGCCAGAAAAGAGCCAGGAAAAGGAAACAGAGGGGAGCTAGGAGAAACCAGAGAGAAAGCAAAGAACCAAGGGAAACCAGGGAGCTGAGAGCCAGAAGCCATGCCAAGAAATCATGGGAAACAGAGGAGGGAGATAAGGGGCAAAAGGAGATGCAGGGGAGCCATGAACCAGGGAGCCAAGGGGGACAGAGGGAGAAGGGAGACCAAACAGAAGGAGCACAGGAGAGTCAGGGAGCCAGAGACTAGAGAGTAGACAGTCGACATATAGGGAGACAGAGAGACAGGGAGATCAGGGGAGACAGGGAGGGAGACAGGGAGACAGAAACGGAAGTAGCACTAGAGAGCTGGGAGCACAGAGAGGGAGGGGACAGAGAGCAGAGGAGACAGGGAGAGCAGAGCAGTAGAGAGCAGAGCAGAGAGCACAGAGAGCAGAGAGACAGAGAGACGAGAGGCTGAGACATAGGGAGAGCAAGCAGACAGTGAGATGGGGACAGAGAGAAAACCAACTGTCAGGGGGCTGGGGATAGAGAGAGACAGGAGACAGGAGGCAAAGAGACAGAGCAACAGAGCCAGCTAGCAGCAGACAGCTGATAAAATCAAGGATCTAGAAGACCAGAGTGCCACAGCACCCAGGAGCGAGGGAGGCCACTGGAAACAGAGAGCCAGGAACCAGGAAACTAGGCTCAGGGAAACAAAGGAGCTAGGAGACAGGGAAACCAGGGAAGACAGGAGACTAGGGAGACAGGAGCTGGGGAGACAGAGACAGAGAGACAGAGAGACAAAGGAAGACAGAGAGGGGACAGGGAGACAGGGACAGAGAGCAGGGGAGAGGGGACAGGGAGACAGAGAGACAGAGAGCTAGGGAGACAGGGAGACAGGGAAGACAGGAGAGACAGAGAGGGACAGGGAGACAGGGGACAGGGAGACAGGAGACAGGGAGATAGGAGACAGGGAGATTAGGAGACAGGGACAGGGAGACAGGGAGAGCCAGAGACACAGAAACTAGGGACAGGAGACAGGGACAGGGAGACAGAGAGACAGAGAGACAGGGAGCTAGGGAGACAGGGAGACAGGGAGACAGAGAGAGGGAGACAGAGATAGGGAGACAGAGAGCTAGGGAGACAGGGAGAGAGGGAGACAGGGAGACAGAGAGACAGAGAGCTAGGGAGACAGGGGGAGATGGGAGGAGACAAGGGAGAGAGGGGACAGGGAGACAGGAGACAGGGAGACAGAGACAGGGGCCCCTAGGGATACAGGGAGATGGGGACAGGGAGAGAGGGACAGGGGACAGGGCGACAGACAGAGAGCCAGGGGAGAAGAAGGGGAGACAGAGAGACAGAATGCAACTAGGGACACAGGGAGACAGGAGACAGAGAGAGGGGGACAGGGAGACAGGGAAGGGAGAGCTAGGGAGACAGGGAGACAGGGAGACAAAGAGCTAGGGAGACAGGGAGAGAGGGACAGGGAGACAGAGAGACAGAGCTAGAGACAGGAAGACAGGGACAGAGGACAGAGACAAAGAGCCAGGCAAGGGAGACAGGGGAGACAGGTGAGAGGGGACAGGGAGACAGGGAGACAGGGGGACAGGGAGACAGGGAGACAGGGAGACAGAGGGACAGGGAGACAGGGAGACAGGGACAGGGAGACAGGGAGACAGGGAGACAGGAGACAGGGAGACAGGGAGAGAGACAGGGAGACAGGGAGACAGGGAGAGAGCTAGGGAGACAGGGAGACAGAGAGACAGAGAGCTAGGGAGACTGGGAGACAGAGAGACAGAGAGCTAGGGAGACTGGGAGACAGAGAGACAGAGAGCCATGGAGACTGGGGCAGGAGAGAGGGGGACAGGAGACAGGGAGACAGTATACAAAGAGCCAAGCAGACATGAGAGAGAAACAGAGATACAGAGATAGGGGACACTGGGACAGAGAGACAGAGAGCAGAGATACAGAGACAAAGACAGTGAGACAGGGAAACAGGAGACAAGGAGACAGGGGAGGGAAGACAGGGACAGAGAAACAGGAGAAAGAAAGACATGGAAACAGGGGAGACAGAAAGCCAAGGAAAAAGAGATATGAGACAGAGAGAGAGTGCACTGGATACAAGGACAAGACAGAGAGTGCCACACAAGGGAGGGAGAGAACCAGACAGAGAACAGAAAGACAGGGAGACAGGGAGACAGAAGAGGGAGACAGGGAGACAGAGAAACAGAGAAGCCACACAGAGACAGAGAAACAGTGAGACAAACAAAACAGAGAGCTTATCAACACTGGGACAGAGACAGAGAGACAGAGATAGGAGACAGGGGATACAAAGACATAAAGCCAGGAGACAGGAAGGGGACAGGAGACAGGAGACAGGAGACAGGGACAGGAGACAGAGAGCGGAAACAGAGAGAAAGAGACCAGGAGACAGGATACAAGAGACAGAAACAGGAGAAACTGTGACAGAGAAACAGAGACCAGACAGGGAGACAGGGGACAGAAGGGACAGGAGACAGGTAGACAAACAGGAGACAACACAAGGACAGGGACTAGAGAGACAGAGAGAGTCAAGACAGGCAAGGAGAGACAGAAAAATAGAGACAGAGACAAGGGAGACAGGCAGATAGAGACACGGGAAACCAGAGACAGGAAGCATGGGACAGAGAACAGAAACAAAGAAATATGAAAACAGAGAAGGAAAAAGGGACAAAGATACAGAGAGACCGACAAAGGACAAAGACAGAAGCACACAGAGACACAGAAAAAGGAGAAACAAAACAATATTTGTGAGAGACAGAGGGAGACAGAGAAACAGACAGAGACAGAGAAGCCAGAGAAAATAACCAGAGCAAACCAAATATTAGCCAAAGACAAGGGAGACAGGGACATAGAGACAAACAAGAGACACAGAGCCAGAAAGAGCCACAGAGAAAGTGATCCAGTGATCCATGACCCAGAACAGAGTGCCACACACCCAGGAGCTGGGAGCCACTAAACCAGACAGTCAGAGAACTAGAAACCATTATCCAGGGAGAGAGAGAGAGGGCACAGGGAGACAGGGAAACAGGACACAGAGACAGAGAAAACCAGTGAGCCAAATAACCAGAGAGCAAAATCAAAGGGAGACAGGAAACCAAGGAGACAGAGAGCTACGGAGAGAAAGAAAAAGGAGGAGAGGAGAGGAAGGAGAGGGAGAGGGAGGAGAGAGGAGAGAGGAGAGAGAGAGAGAGAGAGAGAGAGAGAGAGAGAGAGAGAGAGAGAGAGAGAGAGAGAGAGAGAGAGAGAGAGACAGAGGGAGAGAGAGAGAAAGAGAGAGAGAGAAACAGAGAGAGACAGAGAGAGAGAAACAGAGAGAAGGGACCAGAGAGCTGGGGAGCCTGGGAGACAGGGGAGACAGGGACAGAGCTGGGCAGACACAGAGGCAGAGAGCTACAGAGACAGGACGGTGTGACTAAGGACTAGAAGACAAGGGGTGCTGGGGAGCCAAAACAGACAGTTAAGAACAGAAACAATATTCAGGGAGACAAGGGAGACAGGGAGACAAACAGGGAGCCACAGAGACAGAGAAACCAGTGAGCAAATAACCAGAGAGCGGTAAATTGGGGACAGAGACAGAGACAGAGACAGAGATAGAGATATAGAGCAAGGAGACAGGGAGGTAGAGAGAGAGAGAGACAGAGAGAGGCAGAGCAGTGGCTCAGTGACTAAGGACGAAGGCTAGAAAGCACATACCAGGAGTTGGGGAGCCAGATAGCCGAGAGCCTGTACCACTGCTCAGGGCCACAGAGAGAGACAGGAGACAGGGAGGCAAAGACAGAGAGAACTAGCCACAAAGCAGCCAGACAGAGCTACAAAATTAAACACATCTAGGGAGCTAGGCAGACAGGGAGATAGGGTGGCACAGGGGAGAGACAGGTAGATGTGTGGGAAACAAAGAGCTAGGGAAACAGAGGCAGGGAAACTAGAGGCAAGGGGAGCCAGAGAGACAAGCCAGAGACAGAGCTAGAGGTACAGGAGATGGGGGAGAGACAAAGGGAGATAGGGAGATGGAGAGGGGGAGAGAGAGCTAGGGAGACAGGGAGACAGGGAGACAGGAGAGAGGGGGACTGGGGACAGAGCAGGGACAGAGAGACAGAGAGTTAGGGAGACAGGAGACAGGAGACAGGAAGACAGGAGACAGGAGACAGGAGAGACAGAGAGCTAGGAGAGGGGGAGACAGGAAGGAGGGGACAGGAGCTGGGAGAGACAGGAGCTGGGAGAGACAGCTAGGGGAGACAGGACAGAGACAGGAAGACAGGAGACAGGAAACAGAGAGACAGAGAGCTAGAGACAGGGACACATGGAGGTGGACAGAGGAGGACAGGAGACAGGAGACAGGAAACAGGAGACAGAGACAGGGAGAGAGCAGACAGGAGACAGGGACAGGGACAGGAGACAGAGGGACAGAGAGACAGCGAGCTAGGGAGACAGGGAGACAGGGAGACAGAGAGACAGAGAGATAGGGAGAAAGGGAGACAGGGAGACAGGGGGACAGGGAGACAGGAGACAGGGATACAGGGGGATAGGGAGACAGGGCGACAGGGAGACAGGGAGACAGAGAGCTAGGGATACAGGGAGACAGAGAGACAGAGAGCTAGGGAGACAGGGAGACAGGGAGACAGGGAGACAGGGAGACAGAGAGCTAGGGAGACAGGGAGACAGGGAGACAGAGAGACAGAGAGCTAGGGAGACAGGGACAGGAGAGAGGGGACAGGGAGACAGGAGCCAGAGACAGAGAGCAGGGACACAGGAATAGAGAGAGGCAGACAGAGAGGACAGAGAGACAGCAGGGAGACAGGGAGACAGGAGAGAGGGGGACAGGGAGGACAGACAGCTAGAGACAGGGACAGGGAAACAGAGAGAGACAGGGAAACTAGGGAACCAAGGAGGCAGGGAGCCAGAGAGACAGAGAGAGCTAGGAGACAGGGAAATAGGGAGACAGACAGAGAGACAGAGAGCTAGGGGAGACAGGGAGATAGAGCTCAAGAGTCCTAGGAGCTCGAGACAGGGAGAGACAGAGGGAGCAGAGAGCTCACAGAGCCCACAGAGTGCAGAAGACACAGAGACAGTGGGGATTCAGTGATTCAAGGGGATTCAGAAGGCCAGAAAAGCACACTCAGGAGCTGAAATGGACAAAGTCAGAGAACTAGAAAACCAATTATCCAGGGAGCGAGAGACAGAGGGGGACAGGGAGACAGGGAAACAGGGAGCCACAGAGACAGAGAACCAGTGAGCCAAATAACCAGAGAGCAACAAAATCAAATATTCAGGGGGACAGAGACACAGGGAGACAGGGAGATAGAGATCCAGGGAGACAGGGAGGCAGAGAAATAGAGAGCCAGGGAGACAGGGAGGCAGAGAGATAGAGATCCAGAGACAGGGAGGCAGAGAGATAGAGAGCCAGGGAGATAGGGAAACAGAGAGATAGAGAGCCAGGGAGACAGGGACATAAAGAGTCACGGAACCAGGGAACCAGGGAAACAGGGAAACAGGGAGACAGGGAGACAGGGAGGGAGGCAGGGAACAGAGACAGGAACGAACAAGGAGGCAGGAGCCAGAGAGACACAGAGAGCAGCAATACGTAACCGAACGAAGCACACTA
>NC_046172.1:88038075-88047966 GCF_011064425.1 Rattus rattus
CATTTTACCATTATTACCTTGTCCCCTTTTGACCCTACCACTACAATCTTTATCTTTGCACATGCTTTCAATTTCTGTGATCCTTCTGAATTCTGCCTGGGGCCTTTAAAATCTGTATCCACCACCTGGGTTCTCCCATTCAAGGGGGTCAATACAGTCTGAGTGGTGGAACTGGGAATCCCAGCCTTCCCTTTGTTGCTCTGCGGGAGGCCGGGACCGATGGTTTCTACCTTCACTTTCACTTTTCTCTAAGCTGTCAGTGATGCTTTCTAGATTGTCACAGCATTTCTAGGGTCAAGGCTTTTAAAGAATATATCTTATTTGTTCCTGGTTCTGATTATCCTCTTTTTTTATCTGTCTTCTCTCTGTTCTTTTATCTCCTTTTCTTTTCTTTTTTTTCGGACCTTTTTTCCTCCGACGCATACTTTCTTGTTGCTCTGCGAGACCCTCTGACCTGTCCTAACGGCTCTAACTTGACTTCTTCACATCGTTTCCTCTAATCAGGCTGGGACCATTACGCCAAAGAGGTTTTGGTCCGGGCTTATTTGCAAATCCTGACTTCTCTATCCCACACAAGAAAAAAACAAAATTACCAGCCTTGCCCAAAGGATCCATAACTTTGGGGTTTCTTCACAGTGGCTCTCCACCTAAAGGCCCATATCTTTCTTCCCCCCCTCATATGGCTGCCTCTTCCTCTAATTCCTCCTCCTCAGACTCTGACAACTCTTGCTCAGAGTCACTGCCAGCCAGTTCTAAGGCTTCTAATTCTTTTAATGGATACAAAGTATCCTCTCCAGATGACTTGTACTTCGTCCTTGGATGGATGGTAGAGTATGGGCAAAGAACAAATATACCTGGAAACAGCTTTGGAGAACCGGTTCAGTTTATTGGCGGGAGGGGGAGACTTTGGAGGGTTAATAAGGCATAGGGGGTGATGGCCTGAGCCAGTCCTTATTAACACGAGGAGAATTTCCAGCAGCTGCTGTGCATGGCCTTATGAGAGGAAAGGAAGAATAAGTTGGCTACTGGCTGTGTGACCTTCTCTGGTGAGGCAATGGTTGGGTGGTTGGGGACCCAGGGCTCTGTGAGCTAGGACATGCAGGCACCAGGGCAGGTGTGTGTGTGTGTGTGTGTGTGTGTGTGTGTGTGTGTGTGTGTGTCTACATCTGCTGATCTTGGGATGAGATTTCCAGGTTTGGACACACACATCAGTCAACATTCTTTTCTCAGGCCTGCTCCTTCTGGTTCCCTGGCCCCCATAATCATGAAAATGATTCTGAAAAACAAAAAAAAGCCAATAGCATAAAACATCTCTCTCATCCAAGAGAACTTTAGTGACACTGCCTGCAAGGATGATCCTACTGCCCCCCTCTTTGTAAATACTCTTGATATAGTCAGGAGGAGGAGGTTGCTGAGCCTGACAGAGTACTTACTAATGGGAAACATGGGTCAGAAGTTTCCCCAGGTAGCAGTTTTTCTTCTTCAATAGAAACATTTCAATTATAGTTTTGGTTCTAGGACAAGAGGTAAGGTTGGACCAGATATGTATGGGAGACTGTTTCTTTGGATTGTTTCTATGGAAATCAATTTATAAGCAGATCAAAAGAGGGGGGATAAGAGATTGTGAGGCATGTAGGTATGGCATTGGAATGAGGATGCCTGACACACAGTAAACTCCTAACACAGAAATAAACTGATGACATAGATGAAGGAAATGTATGTGTGCTTCTCCACTCAGTGTTGTCTAATACACAATTCTTTAAAAAAGAGAATCAAGGTAAGTTTGTACTTACTATATTGTTATCTATTTTTGTTTCTGTTTATAAAAAAAATACCTTTTATGGTGAAAAACTAGCCTTTTGACTATAGTGTCAGGCGCCATCTGCTGATCAAAATGTGAGTTGCAGGACTGTGAGACAACTACGCAGTTTGTCTGTAGGAGGGTTTAGGGCATTAGAGGGTCCCTTCATGGGTCTATACACTCAGAGGACTCAGGGATATCTGTGCCCTTAGTATCCTGGCATCTGGGAAAGGTGATGAAAGAATTATGCAAATGAGTGTTGACATGCATGTAGCTGTCAGAACACCTATAGATTCAGATCCAGGCTGCAACACTTTTCTTTTCCTTCCACTTCCTTCTGGTTTTTTGAGACAGGGCTTTTCTAAAACTGCCTCTGTAGACCAGGGCCATCTAGAACTCACAGAAATATACCTGCCTCTGCCTTCTGAGTGCTGGGATTAATGGAGTGTGCCACCACTGGGGAGCAGAGATTTCAACTGGAAGGAAGCCTAGACAGGAATTCAAAGAGTCTAGCTTGTTACTTTTTATCTATTATGTGGCATGGAGGCAATCATGTTACTTTTCTGATTTTGGGTTTTGTTCCTTTAGGTTTTTTAAGACAAGGTTTCTATTTATCCTGGAGCTTCAGCTGATCTTGAACACACTGAGACTCGCCTGTCTCTGCCGCCTGATTCCTGGGATTAAAGGACTGTGCCACCACTACCAAGCACAACTTTTCTTTCTGGAAAGTATTTCAGGTCAGGTCATCTGGAACTGCTTTGATACGAGTAGCTATGCTGCAGTGACCATTCTTGTATACATTTTCTCATGCACACATATATGCCCAAGGCTTGCCCTTTTAGTGACACTCATTAGTTGGCCGAAACCTCATTTAACTTTTTTTTTGTCAATGTTGCATAGTTTGTCTGCATAAGGAATATAGACATTTCTCTTCCTCCAGCAATGCATGACATTTTCCTTTGTCATTTCCCATTTAGATGATGCGTCCTTCTAAACACAACTTAGTCTGTTAAGGTGTCCCTTCAAGAGTTCGAAGGCTAGAATTACCCCTAGACATATTCTGAGGCAAAAATGTAAACAGTGTAAAATATATGGAAATTAGATAAAGACAATGAAAAGTAATTCTAACACTAGAATAAGAAGTTGGGATCTTAAAATTTCACAAAATACATAATTTGGCCAATTGACTTAAAAAATGTATCTTTTTTGTAGTAGGTTGAATATGCAACCATAACTATTAAGAATGTTGAATTCTTGAGCCCTTATGCTAGCTTACCAGACAGTGGTGCTTGCCACCAAACCTGATGATCTGACTCAAGTTTGATGCCTGGAACAAACTTGGTGGAAGAAAAGAAGCAACTCCTGAAATTGTCCTCTGACCTTCGTACCTGTTGCCTGGAATGAACACACTCACATCCCCACCTGCCATAAAGAAATGCAAACCAAGGGTTGGGGATTTGTGGCTCAATGTGGGCGCTTGCCTAGGGAAGCGCCAAAGGCCCCGTTGGTCCCCAGCTCGAAAAAAAAAAAAAAAAAAGAAATGAAACCATTGTTTAAAAATAACAATTTGCATACTCTTTGAGGAAGTACTCCCACTTCACATACCTGTCCACACTGCTCAGAGAAGAGTTAACCATTTACCCAGTTGCCCTAGAGCCTTTCCTTCAAGAAGCCTGACCCCTAGGCTTTGTTTCACAAGGTGCCTTCCATTACTGCTGTGCACAATGAGGGTAAGCAATTATGTGACTGCCGCCACAATGGGAAGAGCATTCCTCTCTTACCACACACCTCCACAAGAGGAAGCAGCAGGCTAGATCGAGGAAAAGCAGGAGGAAATGACAGCAGAAACCTTCATTATTCCTCCCATGCAAGGTGACAGGTAGGCTTGGCATCCATCACTCTGAGGAATTTCAAGGTCTGGAATTTACATACTTTCCTGAGTTATGTGGGAGCAGGCCCTGCTATGTTTACAGTGGAAAAATTTTGTCCTGCTGTCTAAGTCCCTAATAAAGGAACCATGATTTTGTACATGTGATGACTGGATTGGTTTGTTTAATAGCAAAAGAGGTCCTCAGTTGTTTTCTTATCTGGGAGTTAGCTGGGCTCAGGAAAAGTCTCCTCCCCCCCCCCCCCGAAACTGGGGACCGAACCCAGGGCCTTGCTCTACCACTGAGCTAAATCTCCAACCCCGAAAAAAATCTCTTTAGAATAAAATTGCCAGTCTTCTTTCTGGATTGACCAAGCCAGCTCAGTCAGTCAACAGGGTCTCGAGGGAGGGAGTAAGGATTCAAGAAAGAAAAGACAGACAACATTATAATATGACTCCAGCCAGTGCTGAAGCTAAAGCAGGTTTATTTTTCTCTTGTCTGCTTTTATACCTTTCCAGGTACATGCAAAGAATAAGGTCAGCTGTAGGTCAAAGACAAAGTAGTCAAGGAACAAACAAGGCATAAACAGAATAGGTAAGGAGCAAACAAATCATGAACAATGAACAATTAACAAGACCCATCAAGATACAAGGAACACAGTCCTCAGCTGTATTCACCTTGAGCTTTCTTACTTGTCCTAGCCCAATGTCAAATTCCTGCCAAATTCCTACAAGGTGATACCTAGAGCTGTCCACACTGAATATCCAAATGTCCTTCATTCTCCATGTAAAGTCAGAATTGTTCATTCTGTAAGAACATTTCAGCTGCAGTGGAGAATGCCATTGTATACTTCTTCCATGTTTTTCTTCTGTCTGGGCCCATCAATTGGCTGCATGATTCTATTTACCCTGTTGAAGGCTGATCTCCTTTTGAAAACTCATCTACAGAGTCAAATACTAATCTTATTCAGACAAATTTTCACAGACATCCTCAGAAATAGTGCATATCCTTGATTCTATCAGTTAACCCATAAAATCAACTGTTACAGATCAGGATGACAAAGTTTTGCTGTATTGTTAATCTGATCTACTCATTTTCCACGAATCTGCCATGGGATGATTTCTCTTAGTCTTTTCTTGTGAGTCCCTGGCATTGCCAGATATAGTAAATGTAAGTATTTCATATTGAGTAGAATCCCAATTTTAGATAATCAAAATAATATGGCATGCTGCAACGAATAAATATAATTGTTCTTGTAGAACTGAAATTGTATTGAATTGAGTTAAATGTGGAAGTATACACACAAGTGGCTATATGGAGTAGAACCAAAATGCTCTAAGGGCAGTGGTGGCTGCTGCACTCCCAGCAGATGTCAGCCCTGGTGGGATTGTATAGCAATCCCTCCTCAGCTCATTAAGACCCAGGAATTTCTAAAAGAGGCTTGATAAGACTCAGGAAATTTTAAAGTCAGGCGCCTTGTGACTCTGAAGTAAACAGTTCAGGAGTCTCTGGAATTTTTTGAAACTGACCAGATGCCCAAGGCACTTCCCTCACCATGATTATGTAAACAGTAAGGACCTTTGGGAAGACAGAAACCAGCAGAACTTCCTGGAAGAGAGAGAGCAACTGACCTGCCTGGAGGAGGCTCAGGCCAGCTGAACCGACAGCAAATGGCTCTCTCCAAGCTGTCAAAGTGCCTGTAAGCTGATCAGCGAGTTCCAGGTTCCCAGTGCTTGTTGTCATTGCCCATACTGGGTGGCTTTCAGGAATACATCTGCCTTGAGTGGTTCCTCCACATGTATGTAATCCCTCACCCACACTCCTGTAAGTAACTCCAATAAACTCAGTATTTCACCAAGTTGGACTTCTGTGTATCTTTTATGCTGGTCTATCATTGGTTCTCTATCTGGGATAAGTAGACACTTGTTTATATTTCCCTAGGAATAGTGTCACAGAAACGCTCACCTATGAGTTGTGGTCTCTGGATGTGATTATGAACATCTCATAGTTTTGTCTTTTTTTTTTTTTTTTTTTTTTTTTTTCAAAAGATGGTAAATAGCGTGTTTTCTTTACTTTTGTAGGTTAGCTAACCTAAAAGACAGAAGATATCTTCAGGTCTCCGTGTACTTTTTATACTCTTCTAAAGTCACATTTAAAGGCAAAAACCTTCCCAACAATGAGAACTTTCTGTGGTCACTAACTTTGGACAACTCTGCCAATTGCCTGCTTCCCACTTTTTTTCCTAGCGAGTATGCTTTTTCAGGTGGCCTGAAAGGTGAAGGTGTTTTTGCTTTTAATGGAATTCAAAGTCACTGAAGGGGGGACTGGGTGGAAACATTTTCAGTTTGTAGATTATCATACACACCATAGCTGGGCCATGCAAACATGGTGCTGCTTTCCCCATTTTAATGCTGTTGACATTGTAATGCTGAGATGATATAATTTTTTTTCTTTTTTCTTTTTCTTTTTTTCGGAGCTGGGGACCAAACTCAGGGCCTTGCACTTGCTAGGCAAGCGCTCTACCACTGAGATAAATCCCCAACCCCTGATATGTATAATGAGAAAGGCAGAGCTCAACATCTGGGATTTGGACTCAGGTGTGTGGGTGACCACATAGAGATATAGTGGGGAAATCCAACTGTCCTAGAAGGTTGGAAGGTCTTTCTTAGCAATTTGAAACTGTTCCATGTCTGGTGACTTAGATTAGATATTAGATGATGCTCAAGAGATTCAAATTATTCCACACCCCAGGTTTAACCCCTAATCTGAGGCTCCATGGATAACATTCTTGACTTTTCTAAGATTATTTCTCATCTCTAAACTTAGTCCTTAGAAGGGGTTTACCATTTCCATCCAAACATTTAACAACCATATCAGCCATACCTGTTATTCAGTCTTCCTTTCAAGAGTTAGTTTTAGGGCTGGAGATGGCTCAGCAGTTAAGAGCACTGACTGCTCTTCCAGAGGTCCTGAGTTCAAATCCCAGCAACCACATGATGACTCACAACCATCTGTAATGGGATCCTAAGCACTCTTCTGGTGTGTCTGAAGATGGCTACAGTGTACTCATATGAATAAAAGTAAATCTTTTTTTCTTTTTTCCGGAGCTGGGGACCAACAGAGGGCCTTGCGCTTGCATAAACAGCGCTCTACCACTGAGCTAAATCCCCAACCCCCCCAAAAGTAAATCTTTAAAAATGATTTATTTTTATTTTTAATTCGGTGTATGTCTGTATGGATACTCATGGAGGAGAGGAGAAGGTGACAGTTTCCTTGGAGTTGGAGTTATAAGCAGTTGTGAGCTATCTGATTTGTGTACTGGAAACCAAATTCTGAAAGAGCAGCAAGTGCTTTTCACTGCTAAGCAATCTCTCTAGCTCCTCCTCCTCCTTCTCCTCTTCCTCCTCCTTTTCCTTCTCCTCCTCCTTTCCTCCTCCTCCCTCTCCACTTCCCTTTCTCCTCTTCCTCCTCCTCTTCCCCAGTCCTCTTCCCATCCTCCTTCCTTTCCAGACAGGGTCTCAAGTTGTCCTAGTTGTCATGGAACTCACTATGTAGACCAGGCTGGCTTTGAATGCTCAGAGATTTCCTGCCTTTGCCTCCCAAGTGAAGTAATTATACACATGAACCACTATGCTTGGCCTCTACTATTCATTCTTAAACCAAAATTTCCAGTGATGGATAACCAAATTCCTGACCCCACATCTGGCTAGCCCAAAGCTATATGGTTCCTCCTTAATTTCCACTCTCACAGGTTGACATTGTTCACATCTGTCACTCTGTAAGTTTCTAAAAGCAGAATTGGTCAATATTGCTGACAGGTTCTATGATACTGTGGATGACAACAGTGGTTATATAAAATATAAACAGAGTTGTATTCTTATAACACTGTTAGGATATAGAGTAGCGTAGCATATATAAGATTGATATAATGAATCTAGCATGTTCCCCTGGTGTACAACTCAAGAAACTTCCAAAACCCACTTGTAGTTTTAGATTTGTTTCTTAAATGGCATTTCTGACTCATACAATTTGTGCATACTTGTCCCAGTAGATACTGACAAGCAGGATTTAAAAACGATTGTTCCAGTCTGTGTTTCCAGGTCAGAATCACATGTATTCCACGTGCTTGCCAACAGTTGGTACCATTCATCTATGCCATCTATTTGTTTGTGTGGATGTTCTTTTCTCTCCTATTTTTAGATATGGTGGGGAAGGTCATGCATCCCATACTGTTCCTGAATTTGCTAATTGAGGATGGCCTTGATTTCCCAATTTTCCTGTCTCCACAGTCTAAGTGCTAGGATTACAGGCATGCACCAGAAAGTCCATTTACATTTAGTGCGGAGGACCGAATCCAGGGGTCCACAGATGCTAAGCAAGTCCTCTACCGTTTTGCTTGAGACAATATTTGAGGATGATGTTAAATTTCTGATCAGCCTCCCAAGTGCTTGGATTAAAGGCCTGTTCCATTGTGTTCAGCTGCTATTAGGTAAATCTCTAAAGTTTATGTCTTTTTTAAAGATAAAAATGTGTTCCCCCCAACATTCCGTATTAGCCCATCATCTCTAGAGATACATATCCAAAGGGGATTATATAGATGCGATACAAAATGGCTTACACAATCATTAGGCAGTCATGGTGTAAACACATGATAACCTATAGATTAGTTCCAGCCCCATCTCAAGGACAAAGAACTGAAAGAGCCAATGTCACATCTGAGAAGGCCCCAATTCAAGTTTAATCTCATCCTCAAAGACACACCCCCAAAAGTGTTTGGTCAATCAAATTGAGACATAAAATGGTCACCATACTTTGCAACAGTTTCTATAAGAGCTCTATAAGAGCTCAGCTTCTGACCTATGGGATTTGCTATGCAGAGATTGCTGATTTTACGATTAGTATGCCATACTTTCCTTGGCTTACTTCTGAATGGTTTAAATTCACATTGAATGTAGAGGATACGCTAAATTTGAGTTTGGCAAAATATAAGTCAAACGTGTTTTTACTCCCACAGCCTCCATAAGGAATTTACTAGATCTAGTTGTCCTTCTTCTGGTGACATTAGTTAGAGCTGATCACCAGGTGCTATTAGCTGATAAAGTCAACCTAAATTTCCAATCTGTTACAAGGTTTTTGCAGCAAAGGAAGATTGTTGGGTAGATCTGCATTTCAGGAAGGATTGGAAATGGGTGCCAATGTAACGTTATAAGCACTTGTATATTACATAGGGTTCTTCCATTACTGAAACTTACCATCTTTGCTAAATTTTGGTATGCAAAGAAGGTTCAGATAAATGCTAATTCTTTTACAGTAGTTCTGTTGGCCTTCTTGCTCATATGGGAAGGCACCCTGGGACATGGAAGCCCAGGAGCCACACAGCCCAGTTGAAGGGCATCCTAAGACACTACTGTTCTGGAGCAACATAGCTCTGAGAGGAAGCCTCTTCACCACAAGCATGGCAACTCTCAGGGCAGGGCATTCTGAGCTGAGCTAAGGTGTCCAGGAGTGTTGGGAGCAGCTAAAGATGGAGCTGACATCTAGTGGTCATTTGTGGTATTACAACCATTATAGCCGTGTCTTTGGCCTTCCTCTGGCATTTACAAGGCCAGGGTGATATGCATGCTAATAAGGGATTTCATACTCCACCAATCCCCAGAGGACAAGTTTACAGCCACTGTCTGTCTTGTATTTAAGGCGAGTGCTTTTGTTCCCCGGTCCCCCGTATCAAGAATGAGGTGTTCCTGCAATAAAGGCTGTTGGGAAGAGCCCAACGGTGTCGCGTATTCCTTGCTGGTCGATGTGGGCGCTTCACAGGAGCCTCAGCCATTTCCTTCATTGTTGCAGCTTCCAAGGGAGGATAATATCCCCGGCTAAGCATGAGGAGCTCAGTAGGCTCGTGCCAGCATCTTCTCTTCACTCCTTCCCTTCCCTTCATTGCTTCCTGGCTTCGGAGGAAGAGTCACATTAAGCAGGGTTCAGGGTGAGGAGAATGGACTTCAGCAATGTCGGCCTATTCTCCTGGAAGGGAGCTCACAGCCTGGAACTGAGCAGATACAGTGTTTACATATGGTTTCTCAGTGGCATACATCTTATAAGGTGGAGATTTCCAGGGTGATGATTGGTGAGATTTCAAGTCCTGACCTTGTGGAAGCTCAGCAATTGGTAGGTTTTCTTGTTCATGGATAGTTGAGTTCTCATGCTTGGGGACTGGTCGCTTTTTTT